>NC_068423.1:7672160-7974626 GCF_023373465.1 Oncorhynchus keta
GTATTACTTAAGTGACTTGTTGCAAACAGGATGCATGTTTTGGAATATTTTTATTCTGTACAAGCTTCCTTCTTTTCACTGTCAGTTAGGTTAGTATTGTGGAGTAACTGCAATGTTGTTAATCGATCCTCAGTTTTCTGCTGTCGCAGCCATTAAACTCTGTAACTGTTTTTTAAAGTCACCATTGGCCTCATGGTTAAATCCCTGAGTGATTTCCTTCCTCTCCGGCAACTGAGTTAGGAAGGACACCCATATATTTGTAGTGACTGGTTGTATTGATCAATATTAATTAATAGCTTCACCATGCTTAAAAGTATATTCAAATGTTTGCAAATGTATTAAAACAATAAATATCTTCTTTACATAAGTATGCAGACCCTTTGCTATGAGACTCAAAATTGAGCTCAGGTGCATCCTGTTTCCATTGATCATCCTTGAGATGTTTCTACATTTTGATTGGAGTCTAGCTGCGGGAAATTCAATGAATTGGACATTTGTATTTGTATTTATTACAGATGACAATTTACAATCCAGGGTTACTCCAAGCAGTTTAGTCACCTCAACGTGCTCACTTTCCACATGATTTATTACAAGATTTAGTTGAGGTTTAGGGTTTAGTGAATGATTTGTCTTAAATACAATGCTATTAGTTGAAGAAATATTTAGGATTAACTTATTCCTTGTCACCCACTCTGAAACTATCTGCAGCTCTTTGTTAAGTGTTGCAGCTATTTCAGTCACTGTAGTAGCTGATGTGTATAGGGTTGAGTTATCCGCATACATAGACACACTGGCTTTAATCAAAGCAAGTGGCATGTCATTAGTAAAGATTGAAAAAATCAAAGGGCCCTAGACAGCTGCCCTGGGGAATTCCTGATTCTACCTGGATTATGTTGGAGAGGCTTCCATTAAAGAACATCCTCTGTGTTCTGTTAGACAGGCAACTCTTTATCCACAATATAGCAGGGGGAGTAAAGCCATAACACATACATTTTGGAAAGGTACACACCTGTCTATATAAGGTCCCACAGTTGACAGTGCATGTCAGAGAAAAAACCAGGGCATTAGGTTTAACCTCTTGCTCCTACCTGACACGCAGGCGTCCCATCTAGACATCTGGAAATGCAAATGTGCTACGCTAAATGCTAATAGCACTCGTTAAAACTCAAATGTTCACTAAAATACACATGCAGGGTATTGAATTAACGCTACACTCGTTGTGAATCCAGGCAACAAGTCAGATTTTTAAAATGCTTTTCGGTGAAAGCATGAGAAGCTATTATCTGATAGCATGTAACACCCCAAAAGACCCGCAGGGGACGTAAACAAAATAATTAGCATAGTCGGCGCTACACAAAACGCAAAATAAAATATAAAACATTCATTACCTTTGACCATCTTCTTTGTTGGCACTCCTAGATGTCCCATAAACACTATTGGGTCTTTTTTCCGATTAAATCGGTCCATATATAGCCTAGATATCGATCTATGAAGACTGTGTGATCAACGAAAAAAATAGCGTTTTATAACGTAACGTCATTTTTTTAAATTAAAAAGTCGACGATAAACTTTCACAAAACACTTCGAAATACTTTTGTAATGCAACTTTAGGTATTAGTAAACGTTAATAAGCGATCAAATTGATCACGAGGCGATGTATATTCTATAGCTGTACGTCTGGAAATAATGTCCGGGTAAATCTCAACCAAAATATCCGGTCGGAGACCTGAAGAAATGGGCTGTCTCTTCTTCGTTTGACCAAGAAACAAATCGTAGGCAAATGACAAGACTGTTGACATCGTGTGGAAGCTGTAGGTATTGCAACCTCGGCCCCATTTAATGTGGTTCACCTTTATCAATCGGTTGAAGTGGCGCATGGATATATTTTTCCATTTTCAGTGATCAGATTTTCCTGCACTTTTCGATGAAACGCACGTTCTGTTATAGTCACAGCCGTGATTTAACCAGTTTTATAATGTCTGAGTGTTTTCTATCCACACATACTAATCATATGCATATACTATATTCCTGGCATGAGAAGCAGGGTGCTGAAATGTTGCGCGATTTTTAACAGAATGTTCGAAAAAGTAGGGGGAAGGAGTAACAGGTTAAGGAATTGTCCGTAGAGCTCCGAGACAGGATTGTGTCGAGGCACAGATCTGGGGAAGGGTACCAAAAAATGTCTGCAGTATTGAAGGTCCCCAAGAACGCAGTGGCCTCCATCATACTTAAATGGGAGAAGTTTGGAACCACCAAGACTCTTCCTAGGGCTGGCCGCCTGGCCAAACTGAGCAATTGGGGGAGAAGGACCTTGGTCAGGGAGGTTACCAAGAACCCGATGGTCACTCTGAGAGAGCTCCAGAGTTCTTCTGTGGAGATCCTTCCAGAAGGAAAACCATCTCTGCAGCACTCCATCAATCAGGCCTTTATGGTAGAGTGGCCAGATGGAAGCCACTCCTCAGTAAAAGGCAGATGACAGCCCATTTAGAGTTTGCCAAAAGGCAACTAAAGGACTCTCAGACCATGAAAAACAAGATACTCTGGTCTAATGAAACCAAGAGTGAACTCGTTGGCCTGAATGCCAATCATCACATCTGGAGGAAATCTGGCACCATCCCTACTGTGATCATGATGGTGGCAGCGTCATGCTGTGGAGATTTTTCAGCAGCAGGGACTGGAAGTCTAGTCAGGATTGAAGGAAAGATGAACGGAGCAAAGTACAGAGAGATGCTTGATGAAAACCTGCTCAAGAGTGCTTTGGGGAGAAGGTTCACCTTCCAACAGGACAAATCAAATCAAATGTATTTATATAGCCCTTCGTACATCAAATGATATGTCAAAGTGATGTACAGAAACCCAGCCTAAAACCCCAAACAGCAAGCAATGCAGGTGTTGAAGCACGTTGGCTAGGAAAAACTCCCTAGAACGGCCAAAACCTAGGAAGAAACCTAGAGAGGAACCAGGCTATGAGGGGTAGCCAGTCCTCTTCTGGCTGTGCCGGGTGGAGATGATAACAGAACATGGCCAAGATGTTCAAATGTTCATAAATGACCAGCATGGTCAAATAATAGGTCTGGGACAGGTTGCACGTCCGGTGAACAGGTCAGGATTCTATAGCCGCAGGCAGAACAGTTGAAACTGGAGCAGCAGCACGGCCAGGTTGACTGGGGACAGCAAGGAGTCATCATGCCAGGAAGTCCTGAGGCATGGTCCTAGGGCTCAGGTCCTCCAAGAGAGAGAAAGAAAGAGAGAAAGATAGAATTAGAGAGAGCATACTTAAATTCACACAGGACACTGAATAAGACAAGAGAAGTACTCCAGATATAACAAACTGACCCTAGCACCCCGACACATAAACTACTGCAACATAAATACTGGAGGCTGAGACAGGAAGGGTCAGGAGACACTATGGCCCCATCCAATGATACACCCGGACAGGGCCAAACAGGAAGGATATAACCCCACCCACTTTGCCAAAGCACAGCCCCCACACCACTAGAGAGATATCTTCAACCACCAACTTACCATCCTGAGACAAGGCCGAGTATAGCCCACAAAGATCTCCGCCACGGCACAACTCAAGGGGGGGGCGCCAACCCAGACAGGAAGATCACATCAGTGACTCAACCCACTCAAGTGACGCACCCCTCCTAGGGACGGCATGAAAGAGCACCAGTAAGCCAGTGACTCAGCCCCTGTAATAGGGTTAGAGGCAGAGAATCCCAGTGGAAAGAGGGGAACCGGCCAGGCAGAGACAGCAATGGTGGTTCGTTGCTTCAGAGCCTTTCCGTTCACCTTCACACTCCTAGGCCAGGCTACACTCAATCATATGACCCACTGAAGAGATGAGTCTTCAGGAAAGACTTAAAGGTTGAGACCGAGTTTGCATCTCTCACAAAGGTATGCAGACCATTCAATAAAAATGGAGCTCTATAGGAGAAAGCCCTGCCTCCAGCTGTTTGCTTAGAAATTCTAGACAATTCTAGACAATTAGGAGGCCTGCGTCTTGTGACCGTAGCGTATGTACTGCAGGACCAAATCAGAGAGATAGGTAGGAGCAAGCCCATGTAATGCTTTGTAGGTTAGCAGTAAAACCTTGAAATCAGCCCTTGCCTTGACAGGGAGCTAGTGTAGGGAGGCTAGCACTGGAGTAATATGATAAAAAATGTTGGTTCTAGTCAGGATTCTAGCAGCCGTATTTAGCACTAACTGAAGTTTATTTAGTGCTTTATCCGGGTAGCCGGAAAGAAGAGCATTGCAGTAGTCTAACCTAGAAGTAACAAAAGCATGGATACATTTTTCTGCATCGTTTTTGGACAGAAAGTTTCTGATTTTTGCAATGTTATGTAGATGGAAAAAGCTGTCCTTGAAACAGTCTTGATATGTTCGTCAAAAGAGAGATCAAGGTCCAGAGTTACGCTGAGGTCCTTCACATTTTTATCTGAGACATCTGTTCCATCCATTAAGATTAATTGTCAGATTCAACAGAAGATCTATTTGTTTCTTGGGACCTAGAACAAGCATCTCTGTTTTGTCCGAGTTTAAAAGTAGAAAGTTTGCAGCCATCTACTTCCTTATGTCTGAAACACAGGCTTCTAGCGAGGGCAATTTTGGGGTTTCACCATGTTTCATTGAAATGTGTGTCATCCGCATAGCAGTGAAAGTTAACATTATGTTTTCGAATGACAACCCCAAGAGGTAAAATATATAGTGAAAACAATTAGTGGTCCTAAAACGGAACCTTGAGGAACACCGAAATTTACAGTTGATTTGTCAGGGTACAAGCCATTCACAGAGACAAACTGATATCTTTCCGACAGATAAGATCTAACCAGGACAGAACTTGTCCGTGTAGACCAATTTGGGTTTCCAATCTCTCCAAAAGAATGTGGTGATCGATGGTATCAAAAGCAGCACTAAGGTCTAGGAGCACGAGGAGAGATGCAGAGCCTCGGTCTGATGCAATTAAAAGGTAATTTACCACCTTCACAAGTGCAGTCTCAGTGCTATGATGGGGTCTAAAACCAGACTGAAGCATTTCGTATACATTGTTTGTCTTCAGGAAGGCAGTGAGTTGCTGCGCAACAGCCTTTTCTAAAAATGTTGAGAGGAATGGAAGATTTGATATAGGCCGATAGTTTTTTATATTTTCTGGGTCAAGGTTTGGCTTTTTCAAGAGAGGCTTTATTACTGCCACTTTTAATGTGTTTGGTACACATCTAGTGGATAGAGAGCCGTTTATTATGTTCAACATAGGAGGGCCAAGCACAGGAAGCAGCTCTTTCAGTAGTTTAGTTGGAATAGGGTCCAGTATGCAGCTTGAAGGTTTAGAGACCATGATTATGGGACAACTCCCTTAGGCACACAGCCAAGACAATGCAGGAGGAGCCCAGACTTGAACCCGATCATACATCTCTGGAGAAACCTGAAGATATCTGTGCAGCAACGCTCCCCATCCAACCTGACAGAGCTTGAGAGGATCTGCAGAGAAGAATGGGAGAAACTCCTCAAATACAGGTGTGCCAAGTTTGTAGCGTCATAAACAAGAAGACTTGAGGCTGTAATTGCTGCCAAAGGTGCTTCAACAACGTACTGAGTAAAAGGGTCTGAATACTTATGTAAATGTAATATTTCAATTTTTTTATATTGAATAAATGTGCAAAATTGTCTAAAAAAACTGTTTTTTTTTGCCATTATGTAGTATTGCGTGTAGATTGATGCTGAGGGGAAAAAAACAACAATTTAATCCATCCATTCAAAAGTAATCCATTTTAGAATAAGGCTGTAACTTAACAAAATGTGGGGAAAGTTAAGGGGTCTGAGTACTTTCCGAATGCACTGTATGTGTGGGGCATAGAGAGGAGGTAGTCAATCAAAAATCATGTTAAAAACTATTATTGCACACAGAGTGAGTCCATGCAACTTATTATACAATCACATTTTTACTCCTGAACTTATTTCAGCTTGCCGTAACAATGGGTTGAATACTTATTGACTCAAGACATGTTTTATTAATGTGTAAACATTTAGAAAAACATAATTCCACTTTGACTAGATGGGGTATTGTGTGTAGGCCAGTAACCAAACATCTCAATTTAATACACTTTCAATTCAGGCTGTAACACAACAAAATGTGGAAAAAGTCAAGGGGTGTGAATACTTTCTGAAGGCACTGTACCCCCCAAAAACGACTTAATTAGTATTTAAAGTATTTTACTTCAGTACTTTACAATACTGTGTGTGTGTGCATGTGCAAACAAGTATGCACAAGTGTTGTACAAGTGTTGTGTCTTTCACTAGAGTGGGATTTTCCACTTTATGAAATGTGCTAGACTAGTGAGAGGGAGAGAGAGCTGTTCAAGTTAAAAAGAGTTAATCAAAGCACGTCATATTTGTCTTAGTTTGTTTCCCCACAACAGGGTACCTTACACCAAGAGCACAATACTCACTCAATGCCTTCCTCAATACACACATTTCACCATCCCTCTTCCCCTGGTATCTGCAGTCTAGCTACTAGATACCCCATCATAATATCAGTGTGTTGACAGACAGTTATATAACTGAGCGAGCATGACTTTTTGTTTTCATTGTGTGCATATTTTTCAGCTGGGCAGAGGGGTACTGAGGTGCTGCTGCTACTTTAGCTGACAGCTGCAGGTTCAGTGCCCAGAAACTGACGAGGCAACTATGTCCCCGAAAAATGTTGAAGAGACAAAAGAGAAAGAGAGGGAGGGAGAGAAAGAGAAAGGGAAAAGGTCAAAGATGACACCATCGAAATGTAGGATAACTCGTGACGTTAGGAGTAAATGGTTGGAGAAGAGAGAGAGTTAAGAGAGCGTTCAGAATCTAGTTCTCACCATCAGCTAGGAGTATTACGGGAATAAATAAAGCCTGTTCTACCTTTGACATACGGGAGTCAAGGGAGAAGACGTATTCCTCCAATCTTCTCCTCCTCTCCTTGGATGCCCTCTCGCTCTGAGCGAAGGGTCATCTTCGGAACTAATTTACACCCAGATGTTCAGTGAGAGATTTCCATTTGGTCTATGCTGTGTGGGGAATCCACTGGGTAGACATGCATGACTAACTAGGTATGATGTCAGGAACAGAAATTCCCCCTTCTCAAATGCTAAGCTAACACCCGGAACATAAAAATTTGTACACATCTGCTGTTTACGGTTCAGATTGCCCGAGGCTTTACAAAACAACTAGCTGCCTGTTGGCATCTTTGCCCCCGCCCCCCCATCATAAATGCTTGAGAGCTGTTTATCTGGAGTCTAGCACGTAGTTTGCTGTCGAGGCAATGTCCAGTGTGGAGAATACCCATTAGCATATGAACGGGGTGTTCTGTGTAACTCCGCAAAGGATGTCAAAAGGCAGTGGTCACCTCTTTTAGGATGACGTACGATGGTTAAACCCTGATGTATAGTGGCACTGTAATGGACCATAACGTTTGGGAAGAGTCCCTTCATGAATTTCAATGGGAACACTCCAAACCACAGAACACTCATCTGAAAGCTACATGTATTAAATATGCACATGAGGAGCATCCAAGGCCTGTGTACAACTACAATTAACTATGTGGTCCTTCTGTAGCTCAGTTGGTAGAGCATGGCGCTTGTAACGCCAGGGTAGTGGGTTCGATTCCCGGGACCACCCATACGTAGAATGTATGCACACATGACTGATAAAAGCGTCTGCTAAATGGCATATATTATTATTATATATTATAACACGGCCACACCTCATTAGCATAGAGATGTGGTCTGCTATTTTGGAGTGAGGGTGAGGGAGAGAGGGGAAGGAGAGAGGGATTGAGGTAGATAGAGAAGCATGACCTTTATAGTGTGGCGGTGGGAAATTATACAAGAGAGAAGAGAGGTTATTGGGGACTGACAAACAAATAAGGAGAAAACAAATGAGGAAAAGGACAGATTCAATCAAAAGTAGATTTGTTTTGAGTGTAGGAAATTATGATAGAATAGTGAGGTCTGTGCCAGTCCTCTGAGCTAAAGCCTAGGCATCACCCTAGGGAGCTAATGCAAGTCTTCTGGTCTGCAGGCAAGGATATTCATCACTCAAGTGTGGATACAACGCAGTCTACAATTGACACAAAATAACATTTAAATACACCTTGCAAATTTCTCATTCATGAATTGGATTGATATTAATCTTCTAGATTGACATGGAATTGACCCCGACCCTAAACTACAGACAATAGATTTAGCTTCAGACCTATAGATTTTTTATGTTGGGATTGTATGTACCGCATAAAGGGATTATGAGGGAAAAAGCTGCTGTCAAGGGTTATATCATGTTCACGTTAGTATTATATGCGCTATACAATATATGGACCCTTAAATGAATTAAATGAACACACATATTTAACAAGTGAAGGGGTCATCGTGTGGTCATTGAGACGATTACCACAGTCTTTTTGTCGATAAACATTCTGATTTTATGATCATTTAGTCATGCGACTACAACAATTCCATTGCTGAGATACTCCATTAATTGCAGCCAGAGAATACCGAATTCATCCTCAATTTGCGCGACTCGCTCATTACACATTCAGATAGACACTGTATGAACGACTGTCATTTGAATGTATGTGTTAAGATGCCATCCACAGTGTGTTCCTGAACAGATAAGAGCTCCTCTAGCAGTAAACGCCACCCACATCGCACGCCTACAGTTCTGTGCGTGATTGGATTGGCAAGCACTTCTCTCTCTCACACAGGCCTCGCAAGCATACGATAGAAACATGGGGTAAAGGAAACAGACCGGTGTAATTATCATGTATACATTCAACATGTTGCTCGCCAACCTGGTGTTACTAGTGAACAAGTGGGTGGAGACATTATTGGGGCGGCAGGTAGCCTAGGGGTTAGAGCATTGGGCCTGTAACCGAAAGGTTGCTGGATTGAATCCCAGAGCTGACAAGGTAAAAATATGTTATTCTGCCCCTGAACAAGGCAGTTAAACCACTGATCCCCGGTAGGCCGACATTGCAAATAAGTGAGAGAGTGTGCGAGGTCCTTCTCAACACTGTGAGGGGCAGAAGTTATGATATAAATATATCTAAATGGAGTAAACATGTACACAAAACAGTATACTGTGTTTCAACAAAAGCCACCCTGTTTCATTTGCTACTGCACACCTTCATGTTCTGACATCTATATTCACATCTTGATTGAATCAGTTCATCCGATGTGAGGTATGATAACTGTAAATGGCAGTCCAAAGAATTCCATTTTAGTACAGGGTTGAGTCTATACTTTACCCTTTAGGGAAAATGTCACCAGCAAAAGCGAAACAAATAGCATCTTGTCCTAATTAAATTATCTTTGGCATTTTAAGAAATGCCACCTATTGTACTACTTATGATCAAAGCCAGAAGATTACTTTGAAGTTCTATATTTCTGGAGTTCAATAGTATGATAAGTACAAGTTATTATAAGACTTTTATGCAAACAAATGAACGCCACAGCAACCCAAACAGATCCCAAAAGTCAGGGCACTGAGGAAAAAAGTGGTAATTTGCTTGCTATTTCCTCTTTTTTTTTAACACATTATTTGTAGTTTTCTTAGTTATTTCCTGGCAGGTTGTCCATCCCCTTTTAATCCCAATCAATCCCCTGCCAGATATATTTTTGCAGTCTTGGCAACAACCATAGGAGTTAATTATAGAGCACAAACAGATCTGGCACCAGGCTACAGATGTACACTGTTTGTTTTGGACTCAGTCGGTGGTCTCCGACCTGGCATGACCTCTCATGACAATCTCGGTCGCTTGAATAAAAGTTTAATCTGTTCTTACATCTCTTATACACCGTCTCCGATCCTCTCCATCGTGACGCATGGGTTACCTAATCTGGCCCTCCAGATTCCATCTACCCAATCAATCATCCTCATGTAATGGCTCCCTGGCCACTCTGGCTGATTGGTGACTACAGCAAGCCACCGCCGCCTCAAGAAAAGGAGGGCTACACAACATCGATGTCGTACACGTTTTTCATCACTTACACATGTATATTGTCCTCTGTATGATGTACAAGTAATCCATAAAAAATCTTTCAAAAAGGTTGTTAAAATGCAGGGCCGTGTTCATTGGGCACCAAACGAACCGTGTTCAAATGTGCTGAAACAGGGAGGGACTACCTTGGACTTTGTTCAACTAGAAACACTCATTTCCATTTTCTGTTGCAGAATGTTTGAAAAGGTTTTCCGTTGTGTGCCCTAATGAACACAACCCTTGTTTTATAGGGTAATTCTGTATATGGGTCATTAAGATCAATGATCAGAGGATGCATATCTTGTCTCCATCACATTTTGGGGAGTGGCTCAGGTATATCCATAGACATACACTATATATACAAAAGTATGTGGACACACCTTCAAATTAGTGGATTTTGATATTTCATCCACACCTGTTGGTGATAGGTGTATAAAATTGAGCACACCGCCATGCAATCTCCATAGACAAACACTGGCAATACATTGGCCTTACTGAAGAGCTCAGTGATATTCCGTGTGGCACTGTCATAGGATGCCACCTTCCCAACAATTAATTTTGTAAGCTGTCTGCCCTGCTTGAGCTGCCCTTCTCAAATGTAAGTGCTGTTATTGTGAAGTGGAACCATCTAGGAGCATCAACGGCTAAGCTGCAAAGTGGTAGGCAACACAAGCTCACAAAATGTGACAGCGAGTGCTGAAGCACGTAAAAATTGCCTATCCTTGGTTGCATTACTCACTACAGAGTTCCAAGCTGCCTCTCAAAGCAACGTCAGCACAAGAACTGGTCATCGGGAACTTCAGGAATGGGTTTTCATAGCCGAGCAGTCGCACACAAGCCTAAGATCACCATAAGCAATGCCAAGCAACTGCTGGAGTGATGTAAAGCTCGCCTCCATTGAACTCTGGAGCAATGGAAACATTCTCTGGAGTGATGAATCACACTTCACCGTCTGGCAGTACGACGGACCAATATGGGTTTGGTGGATGCCAGGAGAAGAATCTGCTCGAATGCATATTGCTAACTGTAAAGTTTGGTAGAGGATGAATAATGGTCTGGGCTGATTTTCATGGTTCGGGCTAGGCCCCTTAGTTCCTGTGAAGTGAAATCTTAACGCTACAGCATAAAATGACATTCTAGATGATTCTGTGCATTCAACTTTGTGGCAAAAGTTTGGGGAAGGCCCTTTCCTGTTTCAGCATGACAATGCCCCCGTGCACAAAGCGAGGTCCATACAGAAATTATTTGCTGAGATCGGTGTGGAAGAACTTGACTGGCCTTCACAGAGCCCTGACCTCAACTCCATCAAACACCTTTGGGATGAATTGGAATGCCGACTGCGAGCCAGGCCTAATCACCCAACATTCATGCCCGACCTCACTAATGCTTTTATCGCTGAATGGAAGCAAGTCCCCGCAGCAATGTTCCAACATCTAGTGGAAAGCCTTCCCAGAAGAGTGGAGGCTGTTATAGCAGCAAAGGGGGGACCAACTTCATATTAATGCCCATGATTTTGGAATGAGATGTTTGACGTTTTGAGTTGGGGGGGGGTCTCTTTATAATTAAGAATTGCATGCATCTATAATCGCATTTGTGAAGTGGCATACAGTTGAGCAGACACGTTTTTAGGATTTCCACAAATGGGTATATTTCTTTAGCAGGGTCATGAGGGAAAATGGGCCTTTTATAAACAGATTTCATGCAATGCTATGTAATTTACATGATAGAAGACATTAGCAGAATATGTTTAATACCACACAAGTTGCAACTAGCTATTCAGGTAGAAAAATTATTTAAAGAAAAATATTTGGCCAAATTAAATTCCAACTATAATGTTGTGTTTGCTGCGACATAATATCTTGCTTGTATTTTCCTTATCAACAATGGCTTGATACTTTTGATATTACCCTAATAAAGTTTTGAAACTTTTGTGAAGGCTTGGTGTGGTGTGGCTGTTAGCCTTTTATACTGCAGGCCTATGTTATGAAGGCAGTGCGCACCAGTGCTCCAGCTGACTCTTTCAGTTGAACTTGAGGTGAGGAAGAATGTTTTAGGCCTTCCGGAGTTACTCTTATAATCTAACATTATAATACTTATCTTTATTTAAAAGGATTCTGATAGAACAATACACTATTTGCAATGAAGATCTACAGTAGCCTCAACAGTACTCTAAAGGGTAGCACCATGGTGTAGCCAGAGGACAGCTAGTTTCTGTCCTCCTCTGGGTACTTTGACTTCAATACAAACCCAGGAGGCTCAAGATTCTCACCCCCTTCCATAGACTTCCGGAGGACCACCTCCAACCTATCAGAGCTATTGCAGCATGAACTGACATGTGTTCCACCCAATCAATGGATCAGAAGTAGTTTTTTTTAAATTTTTTTATTTTATTTCACCTTTATTTAACCAGGTAGGCTAGTTGAGAACAAGTTCTCATTTGCAACTGCGACCTGGCCAAGATAAAGCATAGCAGTGTGAACAGACAACACAGAGTTACACATGGAGTAAACAATTAGCAAGTCAATAACACAGTAGAAAAAATGGGCAGTCTATATACAATGTGTGCAAAAGGCATGAGGAGGTAGGCGAATAATACAATTTTGCAGATTAACACTGGAGTGATAAATGATCAGATGGGCATGTACAGGTAGAGATATTGGTGTGCAAAAGAGCAGAAAAGTAAATAAATAAAAACAGTATAAAAACAGTATGGGAATGAGGTAGGTGAAAAAGGGTGAGCTATTTACCTATAGACTATGTACAGCTGCAGCGATCGGTTAGCTGCTCGGATAGCTGATGTTTGAAGTTGGTGAGGGAGATAAAAGTCTCCAACTTCAGCGATTTTGCAAGTTCCAGTCACAGGCAGCAGAGTACTGGAACGAAAGGCGGCCAAATGAGGTGTTGGCTTTAGGGATGATCAGTGAGATACACCTGCTGGAGCAAAATGGAAAGCGTGCTACGGATGGGTGTTGCCATCGTGACCAGTGAACTGAGATAAGGCGGAGCTTTACCTAGCATGGACTTGTAAATGATCTGGAGCCAGTGGGTCTGGTGACGAATATGTAGTGAGGGCCAGCCGACTAGAGCATACATACTTCTAAATGAATCTAGCACTGAAGCATAAGCTACAGCTAGCGCTGCAGTGCATAAAATGTGGTAAGTAGTTGACTCAAAAAGAGAGAGAAAGACAATAGTTGAACAGTTTTGAACAAATTCATTTCTTCAAAAATGAAGGCGAAGAAAGAGAGAAAGCTATATTTTGTATTGTTTTCACTTTCACTTACTTAGCTAGCCAACGCAGATAGCCAATTTAGCCTACTCAAGCACACACCTTAAACAGAGAGGGATGCTGTGCTACCAAGCAGGCTATCGCTACCCAACACTGGAACTCCCAAGTCAAGGTGTGCTTTTGGTTTTATGAGACTATTGCCACCTGACCTGGGCCCGCCGATGTAACTGAAAAATTGCTTGCTAACCGTACACTGTACTACATGACTGTAGCGGGTTTACTGACGCGTTAGTACTAGTAGCTATGTTGACTTGACGTTAGCTAATATGGTGCCAATGATGATGGCTGTATGTAGCGGTTAGCAGTTATAATATGAAGGTTTGGCTTGGAAAGCTTTTTTGGTAGGTCACAGACAGCTGATGTGTTGTGCAATAAAGTCCACAAGCAAAGGGAAAAGGTGAGAGGAGGAATGATCCAACGGTCATAGGGATCGTGCTGTTTCTATGTGACTGCTATGAAAGTGAACTGTGTTGCCTGTGAGCAGAGGTGTACTCATTCCGCCGATTCTGTTGAAAAACATTTCTTAAACGGAAGCAAATGGAACGAAACGGGGATAAACATACCTAGATTTGTCCAATGGAAACTCTCGTTTGCAACTGTTGGACTAATGATTACACTCTAGATCAGCTAGATGCAGGTAAGATTGTGCAAGGTGGTATTGAATGCGTCAATGTCTGTCAGGTTGATCACTCAAATTTCTCTTGACCTGTGCACCTATGTGGTAAACTTTCATTCGAAGGCCAGGTTGTAGCAACCTCATGATGGGTGTAGGGAAGATTTGAGTATCATGTAGTAGCCTAAACTTATCAACGTTACATTGAGATGGGAGAATGGAATATGAATGACCGCCATCCAATAATGCTGTAATAGAAATAAGGCAATAAAAATAAATTATTGTCCTCCCTCATCTTAAATGGCACCGACTGCCACTGCTGTATAGCAGACACAGTAGCCTATCTGATAGGAATAAAGAAATGCATGTTGGTGTAATTGCATGCCACCGACATATCTCTCTCTCTCTCTCTCTCTCTCTCTCTCTCTCTCTCTCTCTCTCTCTCTCTCTTTTCTTTCTCTATCACTCTCTCTGGGGTTAGGCCTAAGCTTCTTGTTGTGGCTCATTTGGCCAATATCCCTCGTTTATTGATGGTGCTGGCTGCATGGGTGCTGCATGGTGCTGGCCGCATGGCTGCCCCAATGGGTTACGCACCCAATACATATGGATGACTGGTGCATTTCTCAAATGTCAGATAAATGTCAATCTTCCCAGTCACTTGTCTGGTGCCAAATTTTCCTGACAGAAACCCCCTTATATAGTATACACTGAGTGTACAAGACATTAGGAACACCTGCTCTTTCCATGACATGGACTAGCCAGGTGAATCCAGGTGAAAGCGATGATCCGTTATTGATGTCACTTGTTAAATTCTCTTTAATCAGTGTAGATGAAGGGGAGGAGACAGGTTAAAGAAGGATTTTCAAGCCTTGAGACAATTGAGACATGAATTGTGTATGTGTGCCATTCAGGATATGGTAGTAGGTGCCAGGCGCACTGGTTTGAATGTGTCAAGAACTGCAACGCTGCTGGGTTTTTCACACAGTTTCCCGTGTGCATCGACGATGGTCCACCACCCAAGGGACATCCAGCCAACTTGACACAACCGTGGGAAGCTTTGGAGTCAACATGCAGCGCCGCTGTGGAACACTTTCGACACATTGTAGAGTCCACGCCCGACAAATTGAGGCTCTTCTGAAGGCAAAAGGGTGTGCAACTACATTTTCAGAACGTGTTCCTAATGTTTTGTACACACTCAGTGTATCGTATCGGCTACAGTTGGCTACAAAATAAACGTTCCAGGGACACTGACTCACTCAATGATGAAGATGAAGAATAGGCTTCCCACTGGTGATGGCTGATGCACTTGTGTCGATATCTGTAAATAAGCTCGCCAACTTACCCTGCTGGTTTTATTTATTTGATTTATTTAAACTTTTATTTAGTTGAGAACAAGTTCTCATTTGCAACTGCGCCCTGGCCAAGATAAAGCAAAGCAGTTCGACACAAACAACAACACAGAGTTACACACGGAGTAAAGAAACATACGGTCAATAATACAGTAGAAAAGGTCTATATACAGCGTGTGCAAATGAGGTAGGATAAGAGAGGTAAGGCCATAAATAGGCCGTGGTGGCGAAGTAATTACAATATAGCAATTAAACACTTGAATGGTAGAATTTGCAGAAGATGAAAGGTAAGTGGTAAGAATAAGAAGGGGGGTTAAAACAGCCAGAATCTTAATTGGTGGGAATGAAATGGATCAGGTTTCATCCATCAGACACCGTGGTGTTCTAGTTGATGAAAAGTTGTCCTGGAAAGAACATATTCACTTTGTCTGCAGCAAAGTGATGAAGTCCGATGGTATCATCAGAAAGATTATTGCTTTGGTTCCTAACACTATACTACAGCCTAATTTAGCCATATCTCATTTACTGCAATACTGTCTGGGACAGTACACACAGTATTCTTCCAACCAACACAAATGACTCATCACACAGAATAAATGAGAGGTGGCTACACCTTCTCTAACTTCTTGGCTCCATCTTCCCCTCTGTTTAAGAAACTCAATATACTGTCTATCTACAACATTAATATACTCCAATTATGCACCTTTATCTACAAATATACATACAAAACCTCCCAGATAGCCCACCTAAACCCTTCAATGGATTCCTCCTGGTTAATTCTCAAATCCATATATACAACAAAAGGCTAAATCAAATCAAATCAAATTGTATTTGTCACATGCTCCGAACACAACAGGGTTTCACCTTACAGTGAAATGTTTACTTATACAAGCCCTTAACCAGCAATGCAGTTTTAAGGAAAAGTGTTTAGGAAGTATTTCCTAATATAAACTAAAGTAAAAAATATTTATATAAAAAATAAAAAATAATTAAGGAGCAACAATAGTAACAGTAGCGAGGCTATATACAGGGGGTACCGGTACAGAGACAATGTGCGGGGACACTGGTTAATCGGGGTAATTGAGGTAATATGTACATTTAGGTTGAGGTAAAGTGAATATGCATGGAAAATAAACAGAGAGTAGCAGTAGCATGAAAATGGGGGGTGGGGTGGGGACAATACAAATAGTCCAGGTAGCCATTTGATTAGCTGTTCAGGAGTCTTATGGATTGGGGCTAGAAGTTGTTAAGAAGCCTTTTGGACCTAGACTTGGCGCTTCAGTACCGCTTGACGTGCGATAGCAAAGAGAACAGTCTATGACTAGGGTGGCTGGAGTCTTTGGCTTTTTTGGGCCTTCCTCTGACACCGCCTGGTATAGAGGTCCGGGATGGCAGGAATCTTGGCCCACTACGCACTATCATCTGTAGTGCCTTGCAGTCGGAGGCCGAGCAGTTGCAATACCAGGCTGTGATGCAACCAGTCAGGCAGGATGCTCTCGATGGTGCAGGTGTAGATGTTTTTGAGGATCTGAGGACCCATGCCAAATATTTTCAGTCTCCTGAGGGGGAATAGGTGTTGTCATGCCCTCTTCACGACTGTCTTGGTGTGTTTGGACCATGATAGTTTGTTGGTGATGAGAATGGGGGTGTGCTCTGTCCTCCTTTTCTGTAGTCCACAATCATCTCCTCTATCTTGATCACATTGAGGGAGAGGTTGATATCCTGGCAACACACTGCCAGGTCTCTGACCTCCTCCCTGTCGGCCGTTTCATCGTTGTCGGTGATCAGGCTATGTTGTGTTGCCGGCAAACTTAACGATGGTGTTGGAGTATTTGGCCAAATTAAATTCCAACTATAATGTTGTGTTTGCTGCGACATAATATCCTGCTTGTATTTTCCTTTTCAACAATGGCTTGACACTTTTGATATTAACCTAATAAAGTTTGGAAACATTTGTGAAGGCTTGGTGTGGTGTGGCTGATAGCCTTTTATACTGCAGTCCTATGTTATGAAGGCAGTGAGCACCAGTGCTCCAGCTGACTCTTGCAGTTGAACTTGAGGTGAGGAAGAATGTTTTAGGCCTACCGGAGTTACTCTTACAATCTAACATTATAATACTTATCTTTATTTTAAAAGATTCCAATAGAACAATACACTGTTTTGCACTGAAGATCTACAGTAGCCTCAACAGTACTCTAAAGGGTAGCACCATGGTGTAGCCAGAGGACAGCTAGTTTCTGTCCTCCTCTGGGTACTTTGACTTCAATACAAACCCAGGAGGCTCAAGATTCTCACCCCCTTCCATAGACTTCCGGAGGACCACCTCCAACCTATCAGAGCTATTGCAGCATGAACTGACATGTGTTCCACCCAATCAATGGATCAGAAAATGAATCTAGCACTGAAGCATAAGCTACAGCTAGCGCTGCAGTGCATAAAATGTGGTA
Organism: Oncorhynchus keta; assembly: GCF_023373465.1. Lineage (NCBI taxonomy): Eukaryota > Metazoa > Chordata > Actinopteri > Salmoniformes > Salmonidae > Oncorhynchus > Oncorhynchus keta. The sequence goes on from NC_068423.1 coordinate 7,689,871, forward strand.
AGTAGTTGACTCAAAGAGAGAGAAAGACAATAGTTGAACAGTTTTGAACAAATTCATTTCTTCAAAAATGAAGGCGAAGAAAGAGAGAAAGCTATATTTTGTATTGTTTTCACTTTCACTTACTTAGCTAGCCAACGCAGATAGCCAATTTAGCCTACTCAAGCACACACCTTAAACAGAGAGGGATGCTGTGCTACCAAGCAGGCTATCGCTACCCAGCACTGGAACTCCCGAGTCAAGGTGTGCTTTTGGTTTTATGAGATTATTGCCACCTGACCTGGGCCCGCCGATGTAACTGAAAAATTGCCTGCTAACCGTACACTGTACTACATGACTGTAGCGGGTTTACTGACGCATTAGTTCTAGTAGCTATGTTGACTTGACGTTAGCTAATATGGTGCCAATGATGATGGCTGTATTTAGCGGTTAGCAGTTATAATATGAAGGTTTGGCTTGGAAAGCTTTTTTTGGTAGGTCACAGACAGCTGATGTGTTGTGCAATAAAGTCCACAAGCAAAGGGAAAAGGTAAGAGGAGGAATTATCCAACGGTCATAGGGATCGTGCTGTTTCTATGTGACTGCTATGAAAGTGAACTGTGTTGCCTGTGATCGGAGGTGTACTTATTCCGCCGATTCTGTTGAAAAACATTTCTTAATTGGAAGCAAATGGAACGAAACGGGGATAAACATACCTAGATTTGTCCAATGGAAACTCTCGTTTGCAACTGTTGGACTAATGATTACACTCTAGATCAGCTAGATGCAGGTAAGATTGTGCAAGGTGGTATTGAATGCGTCAATGTCTGTCAGGTTGATCACTCAAATTTCTCTTGACCTGTGCACCTATGTGGTAAACTTTCATTCGAAGGCCAGGTTGTAGCAACCTCATGATGGGTGTAGGGAAGATTTGAGTATCATGTAGTAGCCTAAACTTATCAACGTTACATTGAGATGGGAGAATGGAATATGAATGACCGCCATCCAATAATGCTGTAATAGAAATAAGGCAATAAAAATAAATTATTGTCCTCCCTCATCTTAAATGGCACCGACTGCCACTGCTGTATAGCAGACACAGTAGCCTATCTGATAGGAATAAAGAAATGCATGTTGGTGTAATTGCATGCCACCGACATATCTCTCTCTCTCTCTCTCTCTCTCTCTCTCTCTCTCTCTCTCTCTCTCTCTCTCTCTCTTTCTCTTTCTCTATCACTCTCTCTGGGGTTAGGCCTAAGCTTCTTCTTGTGGCTCATTTGGCCAATATCCCTCGTTTATTGATGGTGCTGGCTGCATGGGTGCTGCATGGTGCTGGCCGCCCCAATGGGTTACGCACCCAATACATATGGATGACTGATGCATTTCTCAAATGTCCGATAAATGTCAATCTTCCCAGTCACTTGTCCGGTGCCAAATTTTCCTGACAGAAACCCTGTTATATAGTATACACTGAGTGTACAAGACATTAGGAACACCTGCTCTTTCCATGACATGGACAAGCCAGGTGAATCCAGGTGAAAGCTATGATCCATTATTGATGTCACTTGTTAAATTCTCTTTAATCAGTATAGATGAAGGGGAGGAGACAGGTTAAAGAAGGATTTTCAAGCCTTGAGACATTTTTTTACCTTTATTTAACTAGGCAAGGCAGTTAAGAACAAATTCTTATTTTCAATGACTGCCTAGGAACAGTCAACTGCCTGCTCAGGGGTTGAACGGCAGATTTGTACCCTATCTGCTCAGGGATATGAACTTGCAAACTTTCAGTTACTAGTCCAACGCTCTAACCACTAGGCTACCCTGCCGCCCCAAGAATGAATTGTGTATGTGTGCCATTCAGAATATGGTAGTAGGTGCCAGGCGCACTGGTTTGAATGTGTCAAGAACTGCAACGCTGCTGGGTTTTTCATGCTCAACAGTTTCCCGTGTGCATCGACAATGTTCCACCACCCAAGGGACATCCAGCCAACTTGACACAACCGTGGGAAGCATTGAAGTCAACATGCTGCGCCGCTGTGGAACACTTTCGACACCTTGTTGAGTTCACGCCCCGATAAATTGAGGCTCTTCAGAAGGCAAAAGGGGGTGCAACTACATTTTCGGAACGTGTTCCTAATGTTTTGTACACACTCAGTGTATCGTATCGGCTACAGTTGGCTACAAAATAAACGTTCCAGGGACACTGACTCACTCAATGATTACATTTACATTTAAGTCATTTAGCAGACGCTCTTATCCAGAGCGACTTACACATTGGTGCATTCACCTTATGACATCCAGTGGAACAGCCACTTTACAATAGTGCATCTAAATATTTTAAGGGGGGTGAGAAGGATTACTTTATCCTATCCTAGGTATTCCTTAAAGAGGTGGGGTTTCAGGTGTCTCCGGAAGGTGGTGATTGACTCCGCTGTCCTGGCGTCGTGAGGGAGTTTGTTCCACCATTGGGGGCCAGAGCAGTGAACAGTTTTGACTGGGCTGAGCGGGAACTGTACTTCCTCAGTGGTAGGGAGGCGAGCAGGCCAGAGGTGGATGAACGCAGTGCCCTTGTTTGGGTGTAGGGCCTGATCAGAGCCTGGAGGTACTGAGGTGCCGTTCCCCTCACAGCTCCGTAGGCAAGCACCATGGTCTTGTAGCGGATGCGAGCTTCAACTGGAAGCCAGTGGAGAGAGAGGAGGAGCGGGGTGACGTGAGAGAACTTGGGAAGGTTGAACACCAGACGGGCTGCGGCGTTCTGGATGAGTTGTAGGGGTTTAATGGCACAGGCAGGGAGCCCAGCCAACAGCGAGTTGCAGTAATCCAGACGGGAGATGACAAGTGCCTGGATTAGGACCTGCGCCGCTTCCTGTGTGAGGCAGGGTCGTACTCTGCGGATGTTGTAGAGCATGAACCTACAGAAACAGGCCACCGCCTTGATGTTAGTTGAGAACGACAGGGTGTTGTCCAGGATCACGCTAAGGTTCTTAGCGCTCTGGGAGGAGGACACAATGGAGTTGTCAACCGTGATGGCGAGATCATGGAACGGGCAGTCCTTCCCCGGGGGGAAGAGCAGCTCCGTCTTGCCGAGGTTCAGCTTGAGGTGGTGATCCGTCATCCACACTGATATGTCTGCCAGACATGCAGAGATGCGATTCGCCACCTGGTCATCAGAAGGGGGAAAGGAGAAGATTAATTGTGTGTCGTCTGCATAGCAATGATAGGAGAGACCACGTGAGGTTATGACAGAGCCAAGTGACTTGGTGTATAGCGAGAATAGGAGAGGGCCTAGAACAGAGCCCTGGGGGACACCAGTGGTGAGAGCGCGTGGTGAGGAGACAGATTCTCGCCACGCCACCTGGTAGGAGCGACCTGTCAGGTAGGACGCAATCCAAGCGTGGGCCGCGCCGGAGATGCCCAACTCGGAGAGGGTGGAGAGGAGGATCTGATGGTTCACAGTATCGAAGGCAGCCGATAGGTCTAGAAGGATGAGAGCAGAGGAGAGAGAGTTAGCTTTAGCAGTGCGGAGCGCCTCCGTGATACAGAGAAGAGCAGTCTCAGTTGAATGACTAGTCTTGAAACCTGACTGATTTGGATCAAGAAGGTCATTCTGAGAGAGATAGCGGGAGAGCTGGCCAAGGACGGCACGTTCAAGAGTTTTGGGGAGAAAAGAAAGAAGGGATACTGGTCTGTAGTTGTTGACATCGGAGGGATCGAGTGTAGGTTTTTTCAGAAGGGGTGCAACTCTCGCTCTCTTGAAGACGGAAGGGACGTAGCCAGCGGTCAGGGATGAGTTGATGAGCGAGGTGAGGTAAGGGAGGAGGTCTCCGGAAATGGTCTGGAGAAGAGAGGAGGGGATAGGGTCAAGCGGGCAGGTTGTTGGGCGGCCGGCCGTCACAAGACGCGAGATTTCATCTGGAGAGAGAGGGGAGAAAGAGGTCAGAGCATAGGGTAGGGCAGTGTGAGCAGAACCAGCGGTGTCGTTTGACTTAGCAAACGAGGATCGGATGTCGTCGACCTTCTTTTCAAAATGGTTGACGAAGTCATCTGCAGAGAGGGAGGAGGGGGGGGGAGGGGGAGGAGGAGGAGGATTCAGGAGGGAGGAGAAGGTGGCAAAGAGCTTCCTAGGGTTAGAGGCAGATGCTTGGAATTTAGAGTGGTAGAAAGTGGCTTTAGCAGCAGAGACAGAGGAGGAAAATGTAGAGAGGAGGGAGTGAAAGGATGCCAGGTCCGCAGGGAGGCGAGTTTTCCTCCATTTCCGCTCGGCTGCCCGGAGCCCTGTTCTGTGAGCTCGCAATGAGTCGTCGAGCCACGGAGCGGGAGGGGAGGACCGAGCCGGCCTGGAGGATAGGGGACATAGAGAGTCAAAGGATGCAGAAAGGGAGGAGAGGAGGGTTGAGGAGGCAGAATCAGGAGATAGGTTGGAGAAGGTTTGAGCAGAGGGAAGAGATGATAGGATGGAAGAGGAGAGAGTAGCGGGGGAGAGAGAGCGAAGGTTGGGACGGCACGATACCATCCGAGTAGGGGCAGTGTGGGAAGTGTTGGATGAGAGCGAGAGGGAAAAGGATACAAGGTAGTGGTCGGAGACTTGGAGGGGAGTTGCAATGAGGTTAGTGGAAGAACAGCATCTAGTAAAGATGAGGTCGAGCGTATTGCCTCCCTTGTGAGTAGGGGGAAGGTGAGAGGGTGAGGTCAAAAGAGGAGAGGAGTGGAAAGAAGGAGGCAGAGAGGAATGAGTCAAAGGTAGACGTGGGGAGGTTAAAGTCGCCCAGAACTGTGAGAGGTGAGCCGTCCTCAGGAAAGGAGCTTATCAAGGCATCAAGCTCATTGATGAACTCTCCGAGGGGACCTGGAGGGCGATAAATGATAAGGATGTTAAGCTTGAAAGGGCTGGTAACTGTGACAGCATGGAATTCAAAGGAGGCGATAGACAGATGGGTAAGGGGAGAAAGAGAGAATGACCACTTGGGAGAGATGAGGATCCCGGTGCCACCACCCCGCTGACCAGAAGCTCTCGGGGTGTGCGAGAACACGTGGGCGGACGAAGAGAGAGCAGTAGGAGTAGCAGTGTTATCTGTGGTGATCCATGTTTCCGTCAGTGCCAAGAAGTCGAGGGACTGGAGGGAGGCATAGGCTGAGATGAACTCTGCCTTGTTGGCCGCAGATCGGCAGTTCCAGAGGCTACCGGAGACCTGGAACTCCACGTGGGTCGTGCGCGCTGGGACCACCAGATTAGGTGGCCGCGGCCACGCGGTGTGGAGCGTTTGTATGGTCTGTGCAGAGAGGAGAGAACAGGGATAGACAGACACATAGTTGACAGGCTACAGAAGAGGCTACGCTAATGCAAGGAGATTGGAATGACAAGTTGACTACACGTCTCGAATGTTCAGAAAGTTAAGCTTACGTAGCAAGAATCTTATTGACTAAAATGATTAAAATGATACAGTACTGCTGAAGTAGGCTAGCTGGCAGTGGCTGCGTTGTTGACTTTGTAGGCTAGCTGGCAGTGGCTGCGTTGTTGACACTACACTAATCAAGTCGTTACGTTGAGTGTAATAGTTTCTACAGTGCTGCTATTCGGGGGCTAGCTGGCTAGCTAGCAGTGTTGATTACGTTACGTTGCGTTAAAAGAACGACAATAGCTGGCTAGCTAACCTAGAAAATGAAGATGAAGATGAAGAATAGGCTTCCCACTGGTGATGGCTGATGCACTTGTGTCGATATCTGTAAATAAGCTCGCCAACTTACCCTGCTGGTTTTATTTATTTCATTTATTTAAACTTTTATTTAACCAGGTAGGCTAGTTGATAACAAGTTCTCATTTGCAACTGCGACCTGGCCAAGATAAAGCAAAGCAGTTCGACACAAACAACAACACAGAGTTACACACGGAGTAAAGAAACATACGGTCAATAATACAGTAGAAAAGGTCTATATATACAGCGTGTGCAAATGAGGTAGGATAAGAAAGGTAAGGCCATAAATAGGCCGTGGTGGCGAAGTAATTACAATATAGCAATTAAACACTTGAATGGTAGAATTTGCAGAAGATGAAAGGTAAGTGGTAAGAATAAGAAGGGGGGTTAAAACAGCCAGAATCTTAATTGGTGGGAATGAAATGGATCAGGTTTCATCCATCAGACACCGTGGTGTTCTAGTTGATGAAAAGTTGTCCTGGAAAGAACATATTCACTTTGTCTGCAGCAAAGTGATGAAGTCCGATGGTATCATCAGAAAGATTATTGCTTTGGTTCCTAACACTATACTACAGCCTAATTTAGCCATATCTCATTTACTGCAATACTGTCTGGGACAGTACACACAGTATTCTTCCAACCAACACAAATGACTCATCACACAGAATAAATGAGAGGTGGCTACACCTTCTCTAACTTCTTGGCTCCATCTTCCCCTCTGTTTAAGAAACTCAATATACTGTCTATTTACAACATTAATATCCTCCAATTATGCACCTTTATCTACAAATATACATACAAAACCTCCCAGATAGCCCACCTAAACCCTTCAATGGATTCCTCCTGGTTAATTCTCAAATCCATATATACAACAAAAGGCAAAATCAAATCAAATCAAATTGTATTTGTCACATGCTCCGAACACAACAGGGTTTCACCTTACAGTGAAATGTTTACGTACAAGCCCTTAACCAGCAATGCAGTTTTAAGGAAAAGTGTTTAGGAAGTATTTCCTAATATAAACTAAAGTAAAAAATATTTATATAAAAAATAAAAAATAATTAAGGAGCAACAATAGTAACAGTAGCGAGGCTATATACAGGGGGTACCGGTACAGAGACAATGTGCGGGGACACTGGTTAATCGGGGTAATTGAGGTAATATGTACATTTAGGTTGAGGTAAAGTGAATATGCATGGAAAATAAACAGAGAGTAGCAGTAGCATGAAAATGGGGGGTGGGGTGGGGACAATACAAATAGTCCAGGTAGCCATTTGATTAGCTGTTCAGGAGTCTTATGGATTGGGGCTAGAAGTTGTTAAGAAGCATTTTGGACCTAGACTTGGCTCTTCAGTACCGCTTGATGTGCGATAGCAAAGAGAACAGTCTATGACTAGGGTGGCTGGAGTCTTTGGCTATTTTTTGGGCCTTCCTCTGACACCGCCTGGTATAGAGGTCCGGGATGGCAGGAATCTTGGCCCACTACGCACTATCATCTGTAGTGCCTTGCAGTCGGAGGCCGAGCAGTTGCAATACCAGGCTGTGATGGTACCAGTCAGGCAGGATGCTCTCGATGGTGCAGGTGTAGATGTTTTTGAGGATCTGAGGACCCATGCCAAATATTTTCAGTCTCCTGAGGGGGAATAGGTGTTGTCATGCCCTCTTCACGACTGTCTTGGTGTGTTTGGACCATGATAGTTTGTTGGTGATGAGAATGGGGTTGTGCTCTGTCCTCCTTTTTCTGTAGTCCACAATCATCTCCTCTATCTTGATCACATTGAGGGAGAGGTTGTTATCCTGGCAACACACTGCCAGGTCTCTGACCTCCTCCCTGTAGGCTGTTTCATCGTTGTCGGTGATCAGGCTATGTTGTGTCGTCGGCAAACTTAACGATGGTGTTGGAGTCATGCCTGGCCATGCAGTGATGGGTGAACAGGGAGTACAGGAGGGGACTGAGCATGCACCCCTGAGGGGCCCCTATGTTGAGGATCAGCGTGACAGATGTGTTGTTATCTACCCTTACCACCTGGGGGCAGTCCGTCGTTGATCCAGTTGCACAGGGAAGTGTTTAGTCCCAGGGTTCTTATGAGCTTTAAGGGCACTATGGTGTTGAACTCTGAGCTGTGGTCAATGAATAGCATTCTTACGTGGGTGTTCCTTTTGTCCAGGTGGGAAAGGGCAGTGTGGAGTCATCTGTGGATCCGTTGAGGTGGTATGCAAATTGGAGTGGGTCTAGGGTTTCTGGGATGATGGTGTTGTGAGCCATGACCAGCCTTTCAAAGCACTTCATGGCTACAGATGTGAGTGCTACGGGTCGGTAGTCATTTAGGCAGGTTACCTTAGTGTTATTGGGCACAGGGACTATGGTGGTCTGCTTGAAACATGTTGGTATTATAAGACTCGGTCAGGGATAGGTTGAAAATGTAATTGAAGACACTTGCCAGTTGGTTAGTGCATGCTCGGAGTACACGTCCTGGTAATCCGTCTAATCCGTCCGCCTTGTGAATGTTGACCTGTTTAAAGGTCTTACTCACATCAGTTACGGAGAGCGTGATCACACAGTCACCCGGAACAGCTGATGCTCTCATGCATGTGTCAGTGTTGCTTGCCTCAAGGCGATCATAGAAGTAATTTAGCTCATCTGGTAGGCTTGTGTCACTGGATAGCTCGATGCTGTGATTCCCTTTGTAGTCCGTAATAGTTTGCAAGCCCTGCCACATCCGATGAGCGTCGGAGCCAGTGTAGTACGATTCAATCTTAGTCCTGTATTGACGCTTTGCCTGTTGGATGGTTCATCAGAAGGCATAGCAGGATTTCTAATAAGCGTCTGGGTTAGCGTCCCACACCTTGAAAGCGGCAACTCTAACCTTTTTGCTCAGTGCGGATGTTGCCTGTAATCCATGACTTCTGGTTGGGGTATGTACGTACGGTCACTATGGAGACAATGTCATTGATTCACTTATTCCAGTCTGTGCTAGTAAAACAGTCCTGTAGCTTAGCATCTGTGTCATCTGACTACTTCCTTATCAAGCAAGTCACTGGTACTTCCTGCTTTAGTTTTAGCTTGTAGGCAGGTATACTGAGTGAGGTACATGTGTTTGAACACTTTAAAACTTTTTGTGTGGTTTTCATTTAATCCCTTTAGGGTTTCCAACTCACCTGCAATGTTTTAGCATTTTAAAAAACAATGTACTGTTTAGTATTTCATTTGTTTTCTTTTGGTGAGGAAGAAATAAAACCTTACAAAAATACACTAAAATTGACATTTCTAGACATGAACAGTGGATAACCATTCTATCGTTATCTCTATTATAGTAGGCCAATGTTTCAATTGACACGTGGGTAGTGAATGTGTTCCCTTGGAAATGTTGCTGAATGCAAGTGTCACAAGGTGGATAAGGACAGGTTATAGGTTTGTGATTGAGCAGGCAGTGTGAAGCAGAGAATACACAAAATACCATTTAACGTTTATTTTGTAAGGCATGGTTTACATCATAGCATCAGTGCATTTGGTTTCAGCCATTTCTCAATTCAGTTCCACAATTGTTACGCTTCATCCCCATATCAATTTCTTGATTTTTTTTCTCCTCTTAAAACCATGCTACTTAAAATTACAGGACAAATATACAAACCAAACAAAGGGGTACAGGAAGCAACTTAGTCCAGCAGGCATGTATCATTTTCTTTTCTCAGAATGTATTCACAACAGCACAACTCCATTAACCATGTGCGCTCACCAAACATATCGGCTACACGCTCTCTCACACAAGATGCCACCTTACTGTATTCACTTCCTGTGGTTGGCCACCTGGAAAACAAAAACAGGGGGTTTAAATACTACACACTGTACTATCCCTTGATCATTCTAACTTTAGAATTTTGTAGTATAATGTAAAATTCTATTGTCAAGTGTGCTCCATCTCCGGCCTCTAGGTCACCAGGCTGCTGATCATTAAGCACACCTGTCACCATCGTCACGCGCACCTGCGCCTCATGACACTCACCTGGACTCCATCACCTCCTTGATTATCTACCCTATATCTGTCACTCTTGGTTCTTTCCTCACGTGTTATTGACTCTGTTTCATGTCAGTGCGTTGTTTGTGTTTCTTGTTTTTATGTACCATTTATTAAATACTCACTTCCTGAACTTGCTTCCCAACTCTCAGTGTACATCGTTACAGAATAACACCTCACCTAAGGGAAGCATCAGGGAGTGTTGTTTTTGTGTTGGAAGGTATGTCTGGTCCAGGTGTCAGTACCAGAGCTACCAGGGATGCCTCAGCCGGCACGTCGGGCTTTCACGCCCCAGGCCAGGTTCGTCGGGCTCTCCACGCCCCAGGCCAGGTTCGTCGGGCTCTCACGCCCCAGGCCAGGTTCGTCGGGCTCTCACACCCCAGGCCAGGTTCGTCGGGCTCTCACACCCCGGCCAGGTTCGTCTGGCTCTCACGCCCCGGCCAGGTTCGTCGGGCTCTCACGCCCCGGCCAGGATCGTGAGACACCTCTCACGCCCCGGCCAGGTTCGTGAGACGCCTCTCACACCCCGATCAAGTTTCTGAGCCTCGGTGGAAGCGACCGGTCCGCTCCTGGTCCCCGGGATCGTCCCTTTGGTACTGTCACGTGGGAGTACTGTCACGTGTGTTCCCTCTCTGGCCTCCAGGTCACCAGGCTGCTGATTATTGTGCACACCTGTCACACGCACCTGGACTCCATCACCTCCTTGATTATCTACCCTATTACTGTCACACTTGGTTCTTTCCTCAGGTGTTATTGACTGTTTCATGCCAGTGCGTTGTTTGTGTTTCTCAGCGTACATCGTTACAACTATATTACACACTGTAATATCCCCCTCGATCATGTAGTGCTTACTATAGAATTTTGTAGTATACTGGAGAATTCTATACTACACTGTAATATCCTTAAATCATGTCGTGCTTGCTATAGAATTTTGTAGTATATTGGATACTTATACACTACACACTTTATATCACTTGATCGTGTAGTGCTTACTATAATATTTTTGAGTATACTGTAGAATACTATACTACACTGTAATATCCCTTGATCATGTAGTGTTTACTTTAGAAAGTATACTGTGTAGAATACTATACTACACACTGTAATGCTTACTTTAGATTTTTTTTTGATCGATTGGACTGTCAATGCTGTTTTGATTGTAATGTACTGTCCTTGGGGAGCTCCTGCCACGGATTTCCAGACGTTCCCCTTCAATTGTGAAGTGCTTACTATAGAATGTTAAAGTATACTCCACACTGTAGTTTCCCTTGATTTATTTTATTTGACTATTTAAAAACACAGTACAACCACAAATGTGGATACAATGCATTTAGACATTTGTTGAGAATAATTGCCATTGTGGTCCTAGTTTAAACATGTTACACATTTACAGCTAACCCACATGAAGAAATACAAACGTATACTATGGTCAAAGTAAATGTATATACTACTAGTAATCATTGTAGTGTTTCTGCTGACTTTATTGTAGTGTTCACTGTAGTGTTTTTGCAGAAGTGTTTAACATACTATATACTCATTCATTGTTTTTGCGGGCATGTCTAGTATACGGTAGTATTCATTGTTGTCACGCCCTGACCTTAGAGAGACGTTTTATTGCTCTATTTGGTTAGGTCAGGGTGTGATTTGGCTGGGAATTCTATGTTTTCTATTTCTTTGTTTTTGGCCGAGTGTGGTTCCCAATCAGAGGCAGCTGTCTATCGTTGTCTCTGATTGGGAATCATACTTAGGCAGCCTTTTTCCCACCAAATGTTGTGGGTAATTATTTTCTGTGTGTGTTTGTATGCGCCACGTCGGTTTCTGTTTACCTGTTTTTTGTGAAGGTTTCACTTTATAAAAAAATATGGAATTACATGCACGCTGCGCCTTGGCTCATCTATGACAGGAAGTTTGAAGACAGTGAACGTGACAATTGTACTATTTTTCCAGACATGACTGTCGTAAACTACGTTTTTTGTGGACATGACTAGTGTATTGTAGTAACACCTGCTATATAGCTTTAACCATTTATATGCTTATTTAATTTGCATTTTGACATTGATTATTTCCATTAAATATATTCATTGCTGTTTTTGACTGTTATCTTCACCTTTCTGTGTCTCCTTTTAGATAAACCCTACTCCATACAAAGCCAATCAAGTTTCAATTCAAGACAAGTTTCATGTCAACTGTCAATCATTCCCTGCTATGTATCATCTGCATTACCTGAATCTATAAAGACTCCGCCTGCACTTTAACTGGATTCCCACAGTAGATGGGCATCACCACAACCTAAACCTCAATCAGTTACAATCTTGTAATTGAAAGATATTGTGTGACAGGCTAGGAAACAAACTTTTGGTCAGTGTTTCCCTGGGCACACTTATTAGGGGAGGACATGCAGGAAATGGATAAAAGCACCGTTTGTCATGTTCAAGTGAGGGCTTTGTACATGGAAGGCCGTGTGTGTGTGTGTGTGTGTGTGTGTGTGTGTGTGTGTGTGTGTGTGTGTGTGTGTGTGTGTGTGTGTGTGCGTGTGCGTGTGCGTGTGTGAAATGTTTATGAAATGTTTACTTACAAGCCCTTAACCAACAATGCAGTTTTAAGAAAATATTTAATAAATAAATAAACTAAAGTAGAAAAAGTAACACAATAAAACAACAACGAGCCTATATCAAATCTCATTTTATTAGTCGCATGCTGAATACAACAGGTGTAGACGTAGACCTTACAGTGAATTGCTTACTTACTAGCCCCTAACCAACAGTGCATTTAAAAAAAATACAGATAAGAATAAGAGATAAAAGTAACAAGTAATTAAAGAGCAGCAGTAAAATAACAGTAGCGAGACTATATACAGGGGGGAACCAATACAGAGTCAATGTGCAGGGGCACCGGTTAGTTGAGGTAGTATGTGCATGTAGGTAGTGTTATTAAAGTGACTATGCATAGATGACAACAGAGAGTAGCAATGGTTTAGAGAGGGGGGGGGGGCACTGCAAATTGTCGTAGCCAATTGGGTAGCCATTTGACTAGATGTTCAGGAGACATATGGCTTGGGGGAAGAAGCTGTTTAGAAGCCTCTTGGACCTAGACTTGGCGCTCCTGTACCGCTTGCCGTGCGGTAGCAGAGAGAACAGTCTATGACTAGGGTGGCTGGAGGCTTTGACAATTTTTAGGGCCTTCCTCTGACATTGGCTGGTATAGAAGTCCTGGATGGCAGGAAGCTTGGCCCCAGTGATGTACTGGGTCGTTCGCACTACCCTCTGTAGCGCCTTGAGGTCGGAGGCCGAGCAGTTGTCATAACAGTGTAGAGAGGGGGGGGGGGGCAATGCAAGTAGTCTGTGTAGCCATTTGATTAGGTGTTCACGAGTCTTATAGCTTGGGGGTCCTAGTGCCTTGTGGTTGGAGGCCGAGCAGTTGCCATACCTGGCACTAATACAACCAGTCAGATTGCTCTCGATGGTGCAGCTGTAAAACCTTTTGAGGATCTGAGGACCCATGCCAAATCGTTTCAGTCTCCTGAGGGGGAATAGGTTTGTCGTGCCCTCTTCACGACTGTATTGGTGTGCATAGGCCTTCTTCCTTTGTTGGTGATGACCAAGCAACTTGAAGCTCTCAACCTGCTCCACGTCGATGAGAATGGGGGCGTGCTCGGTCTTCCTTTTTCCTGTAGTCCACAATCATCTCCTTTGTCTTGATCACGTTGAGGGAGAGGATGTTATCCTGGCACCACACGGCCAGGTCTTGTTGTTGTCGGTGATCAGGCCTACCACTGTTGTGTCATCGGCAAACTTAATGAGGGTGTTGGAGTCGTGCCTAGCCGTGCAGTCATGAGTGAACAGGGAGTGCAGGAGGGGGCTGAGTACACACCCCTGAGGGGTCCCTGTGTTGAGGATTGGCGTGACGGATGTGTTGTTACCTACCCTTACCACCTGGGGGCAGCCCATCAGGAAGTCCAGGATCCAGTTGCAGAGGGAGGTGTTTAGTCCTAGGGTCCTTAGCTTATTTATGAGCTTTGAGGGCACTATGGTGTTGAACGCTGAGCTGTGGTCAATGAATAGCATTCTCACATAGGTGTTCCTTTTGTCCAGGTGGGAAAGGGCAGTGTGGAGTGCAATAGAGATTGCATCATCTGAGATCTGTTGGGGCTGTATGCAAATTGGAGTGGGTCTAGGGTTTCTGGGATGATGGTGTTGATGTGAGCCGTGACCAGCCTTTCAAAGCACTTCATGGCTACAGACGTGAGTGCTATGGGTCAGTAGTCATTTAGGCAGGTTACCTTAGTGTGCCTGGGCACAGGGACTATGGTGGTCTGCTTGAAACATGTTGGTATTACAGACTCGGACAGGGAGAGGTTGAAAATGTAATTGAAGACACTTGCCAGTTGGTCAGCGCATGCGTGCAGTACACGTCCTGGTAATCCATCTGGCCCTGTGGCCTGTTTGAAGGTCTTACTCACATCAGCTGCGGAAAGCGTGATCACACCATCTTCCAGAACAACTGATGCTCTCATGCATGTTTCAGTGTTATTTGCCTCGAAGCGAGCATAGAAAGAGTTTACCTCGTCTGGTAGGCTTGTGTCACTGGGCAGCTCTCGACTGTGCTTCCCTTTGTAGTGTGTAATGGTTTGCAAGCCCTGCCACATCCGACGAGCATCAGAGCCAGTGTAGTACGATATACAGGGGGTACCGCCGGTACAGAGTCAATGTATGGGAGTACAGGTTAGTTGAGGTAATATGTACATGCATATGTACATGACTATGCATAGATAATAAACAGCGAGTAGCGGCAGTGTAAAAAAATAAATTTGGTGGTTAACTGTTCTTTCTTTTCCACAGGCAAAAGGCAGGTCGAGGACTGTCAAAAGTTCATTAACCAGATCGGAGTCCGAAAGGTACAGGGCGGCAGGCAAGCTTGAGGTCAGGGCAGGCTGAATGGTCCGGCAGGCGGGCTCAGTGTCAGGGCAGGCAGAAAAGGTCGTAACCGGGAGGGCTAGAAAACAGAGACTTGGAAAAACAGAAGCACGGAAGAAACACGCTGGTAGGCTTGACGAGACACGACAAACTGGCAACAGACAAACAGAGAACACAGGTATAAATGCACTGGGGATAATAGGGAAGATGGACGACACCTGGAGGGGGGTGGAGACAAACACAAAGACAGGTGAAACAGATCAGGGTATGACAGTTTCCCTTTAATGGGCCTAGAACCTGTGTAACGTTTAGATGTTAGAATTGTAATAAAAATAAAAATAAATTGCTAATGTGTTGTCTGGTCCGTTGCATTGCTCAGAACTGTTGACCCAACTCAATAGGCGGTCTATCACGAACGGTCTTCTATTCTGGTTGAGGTGTTCCCTCACTTAACAGTAGGCTTAGTCTGGTAGTTGTGCCATTTTAGCTAACCCTAGTCGGCAGGTGTTACTATAATATACTACCCATGTCCGCAAAAACACTTTAGTAAATACTGCAGTCATGTCTGCAAAAACACTCCAGTATTCTAGTCATGTCTGCGTAAATATGACAGTCATGTCTGCAAAAACATTATAGTAAATAATATAGTATACTACAGTCATGTCTGCAAAAACACTACAGTAAAAACTACATTAATTTCTTCAAACACTACCATAAACTACAGTCATGTCTGCAAAAACACTACAGTAAATACTACAGTATACTAGTCATGTCTGCAAAAACACTATGGTAAATATAGTATACTACAGCCATGTCTGCAAAATCACTACAATGAATACTATAGTATATAAATGCAATAACAAAAGAGTATTTAGACCATAGTATAAGTATTTTTTATGTGTACTCTCCTTCCTCCACCAGCTCTTCCCCTGGGCCAGGTCAGGAGGAGAGTCAGTGGATACAGCATGTATGAGGGAGGGAGATGGAGCAGGCAAGTGAGACAGCAATGGATGTAGACTGGACTTGAAATGAGTGGATGAGAGTTGACTGACTATCTGTCTGCCTGTCTGACTAAAGAACAGGGGGAGAGGCTGTAAGATTGTCCAAGACTATTTGTGAAGAGAACTGGAAGTGCATCAGAGGAGGGAAGGAACAGCCAGGATTAGGCTGTGGTGGAAAAAGCACAAGATTACAGAGGCTGAGGATAAGGAAATAAAGCAAAATAGTGGAGGGAGCTGTAATCCGGCTATCTCGATCCCAGCAAGACTCATAAACCAGGACGTGCATTTTCAACATGATGTAATCCTGATTTCGGACAATCCCGGGCCCAAATTTCTGAATAGTGTTACATCACGGGCTGGCATGCCTTGTCTCGTTCACTACTACAGAACTACAGTAGTTGGTCACTCAAATTTTCACTTGGACATGCATTGCCAATTAAATGAAAATTGGAATGAGGTGGAAGTTAGGATTCACCCATAAGCAGTTTGAGAGATTGAATCCAAACAAATGCTTTCACTTTTGTTCAGATTCGGAGGCGGAGACCAACACCCGCTACGCTATTCCGTTTGACAGACCAACCGTCTCCCGAGGAGGAAAACGACAATCACCAGGTAAAACAGCACCACCTTAAATGCCTGCAAGTACTATCACACCACTAAACCTACATGCAGTCCTTGAAGTACTAACCACAGCATTCAATTACATTCCGTCAGCAGTGGTCCCCCAATTCTTGTCCTGGAGAGCAATGGGTTGTGCAGGATTTTTGATCAAGCCCAGCTCTATCGCACCTGTTAAAACTGGTACAGATGTAGGATCTTAATTTGCTACAACAGGAAAATAATCCTGAATCTAAAACAGGAGGGGGGTTCAACTAAAACTAACATATGGAATTGTTTTAAGATCCTTTAGCTATTTTATTATGAATTTTAGGACCCATTTAGCCCATAGGGAGATGATGTTAGTGGCGCTATCGATTGCGTGACTGGAGTGTCCATTTTATTCGCTCGCCTGATTTATTCCCTCGCTCCCTTCCCCCTCTTTCCCTTCCCTCTTTTTCTAGATCCCTTAGTCATTTGATATGATGACTGATCCAAAATGTCAGTGAGAAGAAAAGGAAAGAGCTTGATGCTTGTTAGGAAGGGGGGATTTGAAGGGCTCAAAAGTATCATGGTAGGTAAAGCTACAAGCTACTGTAACTAAAAAAAATAATACTTGTGTAGAATCGGGGTATTCACACACAGGGACATTTGGCCTCTGCTGTCTGTAGGTACTCACACACAGGGACATTTGGCTAGCTGATTCACACATGGAATAACAGATACTGGAAAAATACATCAAAAGAAGTTATGTTTTAAAGTGTCTGTCCTATATCTGAGAGGTATAAGAAGGATTGGGAAGTATTTTTTGCTTTTTGACCCATATTTAAATAAAACATTTGGGCACTAAACTACTTCCATATACACTTCCATAAATGTTTGACACTAGTACCGGGCTACCTTCAGACAAGCAAAATGGACACCATCGTGTTCGTGAGAGTCTTACCTTTCCATATTGGTCATATTAGTTTTGTAGGCCAAACCATTTGTTTTCGTGAGAATATTCCTCAAGGTCTGACAAACACCACTGTAGTTCGGCCATCTTCCACCGCATTGGCGGATGTGGTGGATTGAGGCGCAGCCCATGCAAAAAGACATCTGCATCTTAAAACGGATTTTGATGGGGATTGTTGTATTATGCTAATTCGATTTCTGTGAGCACATCGACTCTATGGACATTTTTGTAGTGGTTGATACATTTATCGTATCAAAATCAAGTCTGAAATGTCAAAGTGGAAATTACAAACGTCAGAAGCCTTTTTAAACTTCAAATACACTGCAACAGGGCGATCAAATGAAGATCCTACATCTGTACATGTCTTATCAAGACTGATTACTTGAATCAGGTGTTGGACTGTAACTAATGTCTGCACACTTTGTGGCTCTCAAGAACCAGGTGTGAAGACCCTTGCATGATGTGACAATCTGTTGTGGTTGTCTCAGTTTTCATTTGAGAGCAAGGCACCGTTTTCTTAGGCCAATGTGTTGGATGTGCAGTGAGTTAGTCTGATGCAGCCTAAATGGCACCCTGGTCCCTATATTGCAGACTACTTTTGGCCAGTAGTGCCTTACATAGGGAATAGTGGGCCTTTGTAGATTTGACATTGTTTTTCTCTTTATCTGCATAGTGGGTCATTGGGGAAAATGGCGTCCTCACCAAGAACATCAATGCGCATGTGTACCAGCCTCCATCACTCAAAGGTAGGTTGACTATCCATCATCTTATTATGTAAACAGTGACCCATAAAGCATTTGGGAGAGTTGAGGAAACCACTTCCTGTCTGTAGCCATGTTTTCTGGCCTGGGATTAGTCTATATCTGTCTTGACTGAAAGGGTTTTAAGTGGAAATGGCTTAATCATGAGGTGTGTGTGTGTTGGGTTAGTTTGTGTGTGTGTGTGTAAGTGAACGTGTGTGTGAACGTGTGGGTGTTGTGAGATTAGGGGCAGAGACAGCTGTGAGTCTCCACTGCTCTGGATCATCCAGGATTATAGGATGGGGCACACAGCTGCAGTGCAGATAGGCAACATCGCACACACTCTCACATGACCCGTTCCTTATGATATAGTATATTTACTATTAGCAATACCTGAAGCCGTGCATTAAGTCTCGTGTCCCGATCTGTTTGTCCGTCCATTTCTTTCTGTGGCTGCATACTAAAGTACAATTTGGCATTTTTGGCATAGCTGATCTTAAAACTGTTTTGGTTCTAAAAACTAAAAAATTACCCTCTTTTCTGTGTCTGTCTGTCTGTCTGTCTGTCTGTCTGTCTGTCTGCCTGTCTGCCTGTTTGTCTGTGTGGTTTCACAGCTGTACAGAGGATGGCTCAAGCCCGCATGAAGTCTCTGGGAACCTGTGGCCCTGAAGAGACAGATGACTTCTCTGGGGAGGAAAGCGTGGACTGTGAGGAGAGCCTGGATATATCCCCTGTCTCCACCACTGGTGAGAGAAGCACAACATGGGTGTTGTGTCCCAAGTCCCACGCAGTGTGCACTTGTGCACCCCTCCCCACACTCGCCAATTTCAAAGCATTGGATTGGTGTTTTATTTTTTTATTTCACCTTTATTTAGCCAGGTAAGCTAGTTGAGAACAAGTTCTCATTTGCAACTGCGACCTGGCCAAGATAAAGCATAGCAGTGTGAACAGACAACACAGAGTTACACATGGAATAAACAATTAACAAGTCAATAACACAGTAAAAAAAAAGAAAAAAAGGGGAGTCTATATACAATGTGTGCAAAAGGCATGAAGAGGTAGGCGAATAATTACAATTTTGCAGATTAACTTCTTGCGTCGAGCCATCCCGGATCCGGGATCGTGAATACAGCCTCAAGCTCATTACCATAACGCAACGTTAACTATTCATGAAAATCGCAAATGAAATGAAATGAATCTATTTGCTCTCAAGCTTAGCCTTTTGTTAACAACACTGTCATCTCAGATTTTCAAAATATGCTTCTCAACCATAGCAAACTAGCATTTAGCGTTTAGCGTTTAGCGTTAGCATTAGCATTTAGCATTTTGCGTTAGCCTTAGCAGGCAACATTTCACAAAAACCAGCAAAAACATTCAATAAATCATTTACCTTTGAAGAACTTCGGATGTTTTCAATGAGGAGACTCTCAGTTAGATAGAAAATGTTCCGTTTTCCTGAAAGATTAGTTGTGCAGGAGAAATCGGTCCGTTTTCTGCGTCATGTTTGGCTACCAAAAAAAAATGAAAATTCATTCATCCAAACGCCAAACTTTCTTCCACATTAACTCCATAATATCGTCTGAAACATGGTAAACGTTGTTTAGAATCAATCCTCAAGGTGTTTTTCACATATCTCTTCATGATATATCATTCCTGGAAGTCTCCTCTCTGTCTCAATCACATGGATGAATGCGAGCAGCTTGGAGATTACGCAACAATTTCAACAAAGGACACTGGGCAGACCCCTGGTAAATGTAGTCTCTTATGGCCAATCTTCCAATGATATGCCTACAAATACGTCACAATGCTGCAGACAACTTGGAGAAACGATAGAAAGGGCAGGCTAATTCGTGGCGCTTTCACAGCCATATAAGGAGACAGAGCCTCAAAAATCCTGCTCATTTCCTGTTTGAGGTTGCATCTTGGTTTCGCCTGTAAGATCAATTCTGGGGCACCCACAGATAATATCTTTGCAGTTTTGAAAACGTCAGAGTGTTTTCTTTCCAAATCTGCCAATTATATGCATAGTCGAGCATCTTTTTGTGACAAAATATTGCGCTTAAAACGGCCACGTTTTTTTATCCAATAATGAAATAGCGCCCCCCTAGCTTCAACTGGTTAACACTGGAGTGTTAAATGATCAGATGGTCATGTACAGGTAGAGATATTGGTGTGCAAAAGAGCAGAAAAGTAAATAAATAAAAACAGTATGGGGATGAGGTAGGTAAAAATGGGTGGGCTATTTACCGATAGACTATGTACAGCTGCAGCGATCGGTTAGCTGCTCAGATAGCAGATGTTTGAGGTTGGTGAGGGAGATAAAAGTCTCCAACTTCAGCGATTTTTGCAATTCGTTCCAGTCACAGGCAGCTGAGATAGAGGGAGTTTCCACAACTTCCACACCAGTGCTTTAAATTTAAATGCAGCAAGTGAACAAGTGTACACTTGAGGATGAAGGGTAGAGAATTGGAACGCAGAGGAGTATCAGCAGAAATACTCTATCGCTCACTTGCATGCGTGCACTCACACACAAATACATGCTCTAGCTCACTCACTCACTCACTCACTCACTCACTCACTCACTCACTCACTCACTCACTCACTCACTCTCTCATTTACTCACTCTTGAAGGTGCAATCTGTTAGTTACTACAAAAACATTTGGCTAAGAAGCAAAACAAACAACATTTGACAGTACACCTTTAACAATAGCCTATTCCTCTTCCCAGGGTCAAGGGTCAATTCAGAGGGAAGAATTGCCCAGTTTCTTCACCTGAGAGTTCCACATGGAGAGGAGGAAGAGGAGCTGGATGATGAGGAGAAGAGGGGAAAAGGTGGACCAAGGAGGACAAAGAAGAAGGGAGAATAACAGAGCGCTGTGTGTTACAGAGAGGAGATTCAGATTCTGTGGCAAAAGATGATTGACGATCCAGAGTGATGTTTTCTAATTATTATATAAAGAGTGTGGAGAAAATATCTAAATACGTGTGTGTGCGTGCGTGTGTGCGTTTGTGCAGTTGTGTGTGTGCTTGCTTGCATTCGTGTGTGTGTGTGTGTGTCAGTGGAGGCTCCTCAGAGGAGGAAGGGGAGGACCGTCCTCCTCAGTGAATTTCATAAAAATGTAAATTGTAAAACATTCAAAAAGTTAGTATTTCTAGATAAAACCATACTAAATACAATCATGTCACCGAACAATTGATTAAAACATACTATTTTGCCAAGAAGGTCTCCTGTAGCCTCAACAGCACTCTGTAGGGTAGCACCATGGTGTAGCCAGAGGACAGCTAGCTTCAGTCCTCCTCTAGGTACATTGACTTCAATACAAAACCCAGGAGGCACGAGGTTCAACCCACCCATAGACTTACACAGTAATTATGACAACTTCCGGAGGACATCCTCCAGCCTATCAGATTTCTTGCAGCATGAACTGACATGTTGTCCACCCAATAAAATAATCAGATAATTAATCTAGTACTGAAATCATAAGCTACAGCTAGCTAGCACTGCAGTGTATAAAATGTGGTGAGTAGTTGACTCAAAGAGAGAGAAAAGACAATAGTTGAACAGGTATGAAAAAATGTATTTCTTCCAAAATGAAGGAGAAGCAAAAGAGAAATAGAGAGAGATTTTGTCTTTTTTTTTGTTCACTTTCAATTTCACTTAGTTAACAAATGCAGCTAGCTAATTTAGCCTACTGAAACACACTGTTCAAACAGAGGGATGCTATGTTAGCTAGCTGGCTATGACTATCCAATACAAGACTGGAACTCTTCTAAGTCAAGGTAAGCTTTTGGTATTACTAATTTTTTTGCCACCAGGGCCCTGTACACTAACATTACTGTGTGATTGTAGCGGGTTTACTAATGGGTTGGTTCTATTAACTATGCTGACTATGACGCTACTTTAGCTAATATGGTGACAACGATGTAGGCTGTGTGTAGCGGTACAGCTTGGAAAGGTTTTTTACTGTTGTGCATTGAAGTCCATAGGCGAAGGGACAAGATTAGAGGAGGAGAGCGCGGACTATAACGTGCTATGAAAGTGAACTGTGTTTACGCGTGTAATTCGTTCTGCCGATTCTGGTGAAATATGCTTATTAAACGGAAGCAAACAGAAAAAAACGGGGATAGACATACTTGAATTTGTCCAATAGAAACTCTCGTTTGCAACTGTTGGACTAATGATTACACCCTATATCAGCTGGTATGCTGATATAGGTGGTATTGTGCAAGGTGGTATTGATGTCACTGTCTGTTGCCTCAAATTTGTCTCTCAACCTGTGTGCAGCTACGTTATAAACATTCATTCATAGGCTAGGTTGTAGCAACGTCATAGGGAAAAGTATTCTAGTATCACGTAGTGGCCTAAACCTATCGCTGTTACATTGAACTAGGTGAATGGAATATGAACGAGAGTCATCCAATATGCTGTGATATAAATAAATCGTCCTCCCTCATCTTAAACGGTACTGACCGCCACTGGTGTGTGTGTGTATGTATGCCTATCTTTGTGTGTCTGTTTGTATGCATGTGAGAAAGAGAGAGACACAGTGAGAGAGAAATACAATGAGAGAGAGAGAGAAAAAGAGAGAGTTCTAAAAGTGTTAAAGCTGAATGGTAGTGTTCCAGACAGCACTTCCTTATGAATTCCAGATTGCAGACGTCACTGTCTGAGGAACAGTCTTGGTGGCTGTGCAGCCACGGAGGGGAGATGATGCTTATCATTGAGCGCGTTCCAGATTGTAGTTTTTTTTGCAGGCGCGCTGTGCATCTCATGCTTAGGTCCATGCTTTTTGTTGTGGAAATGAAGGCACTGTGATTTGACCGGTATTCCCAGCATAATCCTCTAGTTGTTGCAGGTAGAAAATCCTAGGAAATGTTCTGTAATTGACACAAGCTGTTTCCAATCAATCAACCAATCAATGTCTGGTTGTGCATGTGTGTTTGGCAGGGGATGGCCTGAGCCAGGGAAGGCGTGGCTCTGCGAATCTCAATCACACAAAACCTATTATTTGTCAGTTAATACTATTTGTAGATCAGTAATTCTACACCTCACTCTGCTTAAGCTGATCCTCTCAAATGGACTCGGAAGTTGTAGCTAGAAATTGGTCAGGTAAGGGAAGTAGTCAATTTAACCAACCATGGAAGTATATTGGGGCCAATTTTAGGGGCGGCCCAGTCCCGGGACTCGAACCTGGGTCCAGCAATTGTTAATAAGCCAACAATTTAACAGTTAAGGTGTTGGCTTGACAGTCGCTGAACACAGGTTTGATTCCGGGGCAGGGTTACACCCAGAATTCACAATTAATTTCAATTTCACTCATTCATTTACTCCACCAATAAGCACGGGATTGAGCTGCTTGCTATGGAACAGGTAAACTAGTTGTTTCCATGTTTGATTGTTAAGTGCAGGCACGAGAAGTGACTGATATTTCATGGGTGGGGAGAGGGAGCGAGAGAAAAGGGTGGACATGGAGGGGGTTTTGCTTGAAGCACTGAACATCATGACACGATGTGAAAAGGATTGTGTTTAGTCTATTACAGGCATCATCACTTCACTGACTTACGAATTCTACACTAGACATTAGGACATTGGAATAAAAAATAATAACCGGTTCTCAAGAGATGAAAGTATCGGTTCTGTTGCAGAACACTGGAGATCACTCTTGTTTGCTAAAGTGGTAAGGTTAATCATTTGGCTGACAATTAAAGGTTTTTATTTACATTTACTAACACCAATGACACTTGGTATTTAGACACACCAAATGATCAATGAAATCCTCAAATGTATGACATACTAAAAGGGTGTGATTAACTAATAATTGTATTTAATATAGACCCCTCCCCCAATAACAGTTTGCCACCGGAGGGAATGCTCAAGGTTCTTGTTTATCTTTGTAATGAGTGATATTCAAGGCAGTAACACCAAATGAAATAAAACTTAGGGACACATATTATATTGGTTTTAATATCATTCTTATAAAAGTATTCTAATAGCATTCTTTGTTTTTATTGATCTATACATTATTTAAATAATGTTGTTTACTTTCTAGCATTTAAAATGATTGATAGATATCTCTAAAACATGTCACTACTACTCTACTCAACGCTACTGGGACAAGCCAATTTGCTTGCCCTAATGACTTTAAACAATGCATACAGGGCATTCGGGAAAGCATTCAGACCCCTTGACTTTTTCCACATTTTGTTACATTACACATTAATGATGGAGGCCAGGCTCCCGGGTGGTGCAGTGGTTAAGGGCGCTGTACTGCAGCGCCAGCTGTGCCAGCAGAGACCCTGGGTTCGCGCCCAGGCTCTGTTGTAACTGACCAGGAGGTCCGTGGGACAACGCACAATTGGCTTAGCGTCAGTAGGGATATCCTTGTCTCATCAGGAAGCAGTGGTGGGCTGGGCGCAGTGCACAAGGTTGCCAAGTGCACAGTGTTTCCTCTGACACATTGGTGCGGCTGGCTTCCTGGTTGGATGTGCGCTGTGTTAAGAAGCAGTGTGGCTTGGTTGGGTTGTGTATCGGAGGACGCATGACTTTCAACCTTCGTCTCTCCTGAGCACGTACGGGATTGTAGTGATGAGACAACATAGTATCTACTAAAAAAACAATTGGATACCATTAAATTGGGGAGAAAAAGGGCAAAAAAATAAAAAATGATGAAGGCCAATGTGTTCTTAGTGACCTTCAATACTGCAGACATATTTTGGTACCCTTCCCCAGATCTGTTTTGCTCTGACATGCACTATTAAATGTGGGACCTTATATTGACAAGTGTGTGCCTTTCCAAATCATGTACAATCAAATGAATTTACCACAGGTGGACTCAATCACGTTGTAGGAACATCTCAAGGATGATCAATGGAAACAGGATGCACTTGAGCTCAATTTCGAGTCTCATAGCAGAGTCCAAATACTTATTTAAATAACGTTTTTCTGTTTTTTATTATTATACATTTGCAAAAATGTCAAAAACCTGTTTTTCGCTGTGTCATTATGGGGTATTGTGTGTAGTTTGAAGAGGAAATGTTTTTATTTAATCCATTTTAGAATAAGGCTGTAATATAACACTGTGGCAAAAGTCAAGGGGTCTGAATACTTTCCGAATGCAGTATATGTTTATCATTGATAAACAGCTCGTGATAAACAAAAAACATGTATGATGTGTAACGTTTTGACATTTTTAAAGTATTTTTCATGGTTTCAAACGCGGGGGGACACGACGCAATTCAAGAAAGCCGCAATTCAAGAAAGACCCTTCTCCGGGCTTTGTGAGGTCTGATTTTCTGCACAGTGCAGATGCAATAAACATGGCCTAGATCGCGACCATTACATTGAGGGCTAGTTTCATCTGCATTGATATGTAGAAGTTGTGTTTTTTTTTTTTTTACTTTGTTGAAAGGGGTACTGAACTCACAGTGCATGCTCTGTGCACAGTTAGCATGTAGCCTAGCGTGTTGTGCATGGTACTGAAGAAAAGTGAAAGTCATGTTTTGTTTAACCATGTCTGCATATTTAAAGTATATGGATACTCCAATGTCTGTTAACAATACAATTTCTATGTTACTATAATGTGTGTGGGTGTGGGTGCTTTACATTCCCAGCACAGTCTGTATTATATTACTGTTGGCCACTAGATGTCAGTCCACGTTGGTAGCAGGAGAAATAATTGACACTATACTCCCCCTCTTCTCAAGTCAGTGCATCTGATTTTCGGTGTAGGGTGAAGTTGCCCCTATGCACTGATCTTGGGTCAGTTTTGCATTTACTTCACTAATGGTTAAGGTTAGCATTAGTGGAGGGGAAGCTGATCCTAGATATTCCTGGGGGAAACTTCAGCCTGGCACATTATTCTCTCTAATCAGGGACTGATTCAGACCTGGGACACCAGGGCTGCGTTCACACAGGCTGCACAATTCTGTCATGTTTTTTTTTTCACAAATCTGCCTTTTGACCAATCAGATCGGCTCTGAAAAAGATCTGATATGATTTGTCAAAATACCAGTTAGTGGGGAAAAAATATAATAATTGGGCGGCCTGCCTCTCATACAGTATGACTAATAAAACCTTACCTTGAACTTGCACGTGTATAAAGCAGCCTATGTGATTGGAATCTGGCCAATCAGTGATATTAAAGGAATAATTCGGCCAAATTACACATTTACAGATTTGTTTCCTTACCTATAGTCAGGGAGAGACTGCAATTGTTTTTGCAGAACAAGTAACTGCCTGGAGCTGATAATATTTAGGAAAACTAATATTCAAAAACCACTAAGTTAATGTCCCACCAGTGAGCATGTGTTACGTTTCATACCCAAATCATCTCAAAGTAACTTCAAAGTCATTGAGCTGCACAATACATTTCGGGAATGAATTTGACGTCTGCTTTCAGGTCATTGAGTCTAATTAACGTCCATTATTTCTTTATCTGTCCTCTCTTTTTCATCTGTCCATTTCTGCTCTATTATCATTGTCTGCCTGTTTCTTATCTTCCTCCTTTTTCTACCTCCCTACCGCTCGCTGTCTATCTCTCCATCTCCTTCTGTCCTAAGGGGAACCCAACTCATACCCGGCTCTGTGTGTGTGTGTGTGTGTGTGTGTGCACAGAGCCTCCTCTTCCTATAGGCAGACTAAGCGCTGTGTGTAGGGCCCCTCACCTAGACCATTAAAAATATATATATATAGGATTTTTAAGCAATAAGGCCTGAGGAGGTGTGGTACATGGTCAATATACCATGGCTAAAGGCTGTTCTTATGAACAACGCAACCCGGAGTGCCTGGAAACAGCCCTGAGCTGTGGTATAGTGGCCATAAACCACAAACCCCCAAAGTGCCTTATTGCTTCATACACTGGTTACCAATGTAATTAGAGCAGTAAAAATACATGTTTTGTCATACCTGTGGTATACGGTCTGTTATAAACTGGGTGGTTGGTTGGCTGATTGGCTGACAGCTGTGGTATATTAGACCGTATACCACAGGGCACTAATGCAGAGTTGTAATGTACTGTGGCTGGAGGGTATTTTGGAAGGATTTGGTCTCCCCTATTGTCATCTCGTGTGTGTGTGTGTGTGTGTGTGTGTGTGTGTGTGTGTGTGTGTGTGTGTGTGTGTGTGTGTGTGTGTGTGTGTGTGTGTGTGTGTGTGTGTGTGTGTGTGTGTGTGTGCGTGTGTGCGGATGACAGCGAGTTCTCCATCTTTGCTGGTTTCCCCTTTCCCCGACATCTCTCTTATTATCTCTGGTTTGTGAGTTCCAACTTTTTAAATTGGTGTACAGTGTCAATCCCAGGGTGTGCATTGTGCCCCTCTAAAATAGCAGCAGATGGGTATATAATCCTCTCAGTACTCATAGCTAGCACACACACACACAGCTGACAAAGTTCTCCATCCACACATCTACAGTGTGGATGGAGAACATCTACAGGGAGATACACTGACGATTTTGCAGGTTTTCCTACTTACAAAGCATGTAGAGGTCTGTCATTTTTTTTAATCATAGGTACACTTCAACTGTGAGAGACGGAATCTAAAACAAAAATCCAGAAAATCACATTGTATTATTTTTAAGTCATTAATTAGCATTTTATTGGTATATAGCCAGCCGGCCAGCAAGAACTAGGGAAAGACCGACAGACAGAGACAAAGAGACAGACAGACGTAAGGAAGGACAGATGAACAGACTGAGCGACAGACAGACATTGTGACAGACAGACGGAGACGGACGGACAGACAGACCGGCAGACAGAGACAGACAGATAGACGAAGTGGGAGAATGCAGAGTGTCAGCATGCTGATGTGTAAGGCAGGGGGCAGTGGGCGGTGACCAAGCTGGACTGCAGTGTTCAGGAGGACTGGGAGAGCTATAGCATTCATTGGCACAGCCTCAGCCTCATCTCGCACCCACAGGACAGGTAAGTGGCAGCTTCCATGCACACACACTAGCCTAGTGGTTAGAGCATTGGTCCAGTAACCGGAAGGTTGCTGGATCAAATCCCCGAGCTGACAAGGTAAGAATCTGTCGTTCTTCTCCTGAGCAAGGTGCATAACCCACTGTTCCCTGGTTGCTGTGGATGTCAATGAAGGCAGCCCCCCGCACCTGTCTGATTCAGAGGGGCTGGGTTCAATGCAGCAGACACATTTCAGTTGAATATATTCAGTTGGACATCTGACTAGGTATCCTTTCTACTGCAGGCCTGCCCACTCATGTTTTTCTATATAAATCTATATCTTTGCTTGTCAGTTCTCCAAATAGGACATTATTATGTATTTTTACCTAAACATTTAAAAGCCATCAGATAGAATTCATAGCAAGCAGTGCACTGGGTTAGTCAGATTTGATGAAATATAACAGAAAAGACGACCTGGAATGACATTCACTCTCACTGGATGGGTTGCCAAAAATAACTAACTGAAAGGCATATGTCACTGTGCTCCTATGGCTATATGCACCATGCCACTGACTACTTCATTTGTTCATATAGCAAACAAGACAGCTCATAATCCAGTGCCTGTATCGCAGTCAACACACCTACTGTATATTTTAGCTTTAATTAGCTTTATAAATGCTAAATGTTCACAGCCTCATGGCAAATTGTGTAGAATAGCATGAGATGAGCAATAAAACTGCACATTTTCCACTCTGCCCCATGGCAAAATGTGTAGAATTGCAGGAAATGTGCTTAAAAATGGCAACATTATATTTCAGCATAAATGGCAAAATGTGTAGAATAGCATGAGATTAGCTATAAAAGCCACACACATTTCTGCAGGTCCACCCAACTAACACATTTCTGGCTATGTCATTGGGGGGAAGGAAGTATTTGATAGAAGACAGTGTATCTTCTCTATTTTATTTTACTAAGCAAGTCAGTTAAGAACAAAACCTTATTTTCAGTGATGGCCTAGGAACAGTGGGTTAACCTCCTGTTCAGGGGCAGGACCATAGATTTGTACCTTGTCAGCTCTGGGAATTGAACTTGCAACCTTCCGGTTATTAGTGTAACACTCTAACCACTAGGCTACCCTGCCGCCCCTGTCAGTGAGGATGCAGAGCCAGGGTGGCTCTGGCAGTGAGGACGCAGAGCCAGTTCTATGCTGTATCTAAGCATTTCAGTGGTCAACAGAAATGTGCATTGCACCCCACAGTGTTATGACATGTCATGTAATATTCTAAATTGTACATAACTTCCTTAATGTTGCTGGACCCCAGGAGGAGTAGCTGCTGCCTTGGGTGCAGCTAATGGGGATCCATAATAAATACAACATACAAATACTTTTTCACAATAGACCCAGATTTGTATTGTTTCATATACCTCCCCCTTTTGCAGACAAACAGTGAGCAAGATGGATCTCTCCATTCGCCATTCCCTCTCCAGACATTGGGAGGCCCGCAGACTGCTCCAGCACTGCCTCTCAGGCACCATGCAACAGGAGGCCATAATGCAACTCAGGCCCCCACAGATCTGCCTGAAGGGCTGCACACAACCAGGGCCCCTGCATCCCCAGGAGGAGGTGTGTTTCATTAGTGGGCTGAAAAGAGCCATAGTTGGGGTGTGGGTCAGGAGAGATCTAACCCCGGTGTGGTCCACCGTGGTGGGCTTCACCAATCTCCCCAGGGCCCCGGGTCGGGTTGTGACCCAGAGAGGGTGAATGAGGCAGAGAGAGGATAGTGGATGTATGATAGATGAAAAGAGACAGAATGCAGAATAGTGAGAAAAGGGAGGGTGATCGAATAAGAGAGAGAGAGAGAGAGAGAGAGAGAGCAAGCGGGGGTGAGGATGGGAAGTAAATGGGGAAGAGAGTGATAAAAGGTTGAAGTCACACGCAATTTTATACATATACAGTGGAGCAAAAAAGTATTTGGTCAGCCACCAATTGTGCAAGTCCTCCCACTTAAAAATATGAGAGAGGCCTGTAATTTTCAGAAAATCACATTGTAGGATTATTTATTTATTTGCAAATTATGGTGGAAAATAAGCATTTGGTCACCTACAAACAAGCAAGAATTCTGGCTCTCACAGACCTGTAACTTCTTCTTTAAGAGGCTCCTCTGTCCTCCACTCGTTACCTGTATTATTGGCACCTGTTTGAACTTGTTATCAGTATAAAAGACACCTGTCCACAACCTCAAACAGTCACACTCCAAACTCCACTATGGCCAAGACCAAAGAGCTGTCAAAGGACACCAGAAACAAAATTGTAGACCTGCACCAGGCTGGGAAGGCTGAATCTGCAATAGGTAAGCAGCTTGGTTTGAAGAAATCAACTGTGGGAGCAATTATTAGGAAATGGGAGACATACAAGACCACTGATAATCTCCCTCGATCTGGGGCTCCACGCAAGATCTCACCCCGTGGGGTCAAAATGATCACAGAACCACACCCCCCGTGTGGTTCTGGGATTTTTGCGACCGAGTGAATGACCTGCAGAGAGCTGGGACCAAAGTAACAAAGCCTACCATCAGTAACACACTACGCCGCCAGGGAGTCAAATCCTGCAGTGCCAGACGTGTCCCCCTGCTTAAGCCAGTACATGTCTAGGCCCATCTCAAGTTTGCTAGAGAGCATTTGGATGATCCAGAAGAAGATTGGGAGAATGTCATATGGTCAGATGAAACCAAAATAGAACTTTTGGTAAAAACTCAACTCGTCGTGTTTGGAGGACAAAGAATGCTGAGTTGCATCCAAAGACCTACTGTGAAGCATGGCGGTGGAAATATCATGCTTTGGGACTGTTTTTCTGCAAAGGGACCAGGGCGACTGATCCGTGTAAGGGCATTGAAGATGAAACGTGGCTGGGTCTTTCAGCATGACAATGATCCCAAACACACCGCCCGGGCAATGAAGGAGTGGCTTCGTAAGAAGCATTGCAAGGTCCTAGAGTGGCCTAGCCAGTCTCCAGATCTCAACCCCATAGAAAATCTTTGGAGGGAGTTGAAAGTCCGTGTTGCCCAGCAACAGCCCCAAAACATCACTGCTCTAGAGGAGATCTGCATGGAGGAATGGGCCAAAATACCAGCAACAGTGTGTGAAAACCTTGTGAAGACTTACAGAAAACGTTTCACCTCTGTCATTGCCAACTAAGGGTATATAACAAAGTATTGAGATAAACTTTTGTTATTGACCAAATACTTATTTTCCACCAGAATTTGCAAATAAATTCATTAAAAATCCTACATTGTGATTTTCTGGATTTTTTTCTCATTTTGTCTGTCATAGTTGAAGTGTACCTATGATGAAAATTACAGGCCTCTCTCATCTTTTTGAGTGGGAGAACTTGCACAATTGGTGTCTGTTACGTGACTAAATACTAAATACTTTTTTTGCCCCACTGTATTTGACATTTTCTTGTGTTAGAAGGTACAGTATCATGTAAGTAGCAGAACGTATCATGACACTCAAAGTGGGTTGGTGATTAAATAAAGCCTATTGTGTGTTTATTGTATTTCCAGTCGCCATGAGCAAAGGCAATACACTACTAGCACAGCTGTCCCATGTTATGCAAGTGGAATGTTTTTGCAGATAGAGCTTTAGAGCCTTATCAGCCATGCTAAAAATGGCAGACATGCAGTTGTACTGTGCCAACCACTTAGTTCAAGGGTTTAAGCCGGCATCTGTTTGAAGAGTGTATATTGTTCTACTGTACGATTGGGTATCAGTTACTTGCAATACACTTCAATCAGCCTTTAATATAGTAAGGTTTAGCTTATTTTTATGATGTACAACATTGGCGGGTAAAAGCTGATTTGCAGTGTTATAGCCTTTTATTTTGTATTACTGTGATAACCTTTTGATAGCAACTTTCATCTGACCATCGTAAAACAAATAAACAAGCTAACGTTAAGCACTTTTCAAGAATGGTTTGCTTTAGGACTGTTTCCGGCAATGAAGCTTGTCTTCACTAGGAAAAGGTCTGATATTCTGCACGGTGCATGTAATAAACACAGCCTGGAACGTGACCACGACATTGAGGGCTAGTTTCGTCTGCTTTGATATGTGGAAGTACAATTTTTTTTTGTAACGTTGATGAAACAGTTAGCATGTAGCTTTTTGCGCATGGTACTAAAGAAAAGTAAAAGTTAGTTTTTTGTTTAACCATGTGCATTGTCTGCATTTTTTAAAAGTATATGGATACTCCTATGTTTGTTAATAAAACAATTGCTATGATACTAATATGTGTGTGTGCGTGCGTGTGTGCGTGTGCATGCGTAACATTCACAGGACAAAGTATGTGCGATATCACTGTTGGCCACTAGATGTCAGTATAGGACAGTAGCAGGACAAATTACTGACACTGTACGCCCCCCCCCCTCTTCTCAAGTCAGTGCAGCTGATTTTCGGTGTTGGGTGAAGTTGCCCCGAGACACTGATCTTGGGTTCATTCACCGCACTAAGGTTTAAGGTTAGGATAGGTTGAGGGGAAGCTGATCCTAGATCTGTTCCTAGGGGAAATGTCACCACGGACCATGGTTGTCTCTAATCAGGGATTGATTCAGACTTCAGACACATGGGCTGCGGTCCAAACACTTAAAAGACACCCTCGTCCAGTTACCCTTGCCATGTGCCCTTGGGGGAAATCCCTGTCGCCATCTTGGAGGGTGGTCTAAATGATAAGCCAAGCAAGGGAAGTTTGCAACGTAAGCCCCATATCCCTCATTTTTTTGTCGGTTTTACGAGTGTACAATTATGTTCACTCCGGGGCCTGAAACTCTGCAGAGATAATCTTCAGAGATATAGCCAGTGGTGGAAAAATGACTTAATGTCGTACTTTAGTGAAAGTAAAGATACCTTAATCAAAAAGACTCAAGAAAAAATGGAAGTCACCAGGTAAAATACTACTTAAGTAAAATTATTTGGTTTTAAATATTCTTAAGTATCAAAAGTAAATGTAATTGCTAAAATATACTTAAGAATCAAAAGTAAAAGTATAATTATAAATAATTTCACATTCCTTATATTAAGCAAACCAGACAGCACGATTTTTTTTTTTTTTTAAATTTACGGATAGCCAGGGGCACACTCCAACACTCCGAAATAAACATTTTGTTTGCGTCCGCCAGATCTGAGGCAGTAGGAATGAACAGGGACATTATTTTGATAAGTGTGCAAATTGGACCATTTTCCTGTCCTGCTAAGCATTCTAAATGTAACGAGTACTTTTGGGTGTCAGGGAAAATGTTAGGAGTAAAAAGTACATTGTTTTCTTTAGTAATGTAGTGAAGTAAAAGTAAAAGTTGTCAAAAATATAAATAGTAGAGTACAGATACCCCAACAAACTACTGAAGTTGTACTTTAAAGTATTTTTACTTAAGTACTTTACACCACTGGTTAGCATGGGTTACATTTCATACCCAAATCATCTCAAAGTAACTTCAAAGTCATTGAGCTGCACAATACATTTCAGAAATGAATTTGACGTCTGCTTTCAGGTCATTGAGTCTAATTAACGTCCATTATTTCTTTATCTGTCCTCTCTTTTTCATCTGTCCATTTCTGCTCTATTATCATTGTTTGCTTGTTTCTTATCTTCCTCCTTTCTCTACCTCCCTACCGCTCGCTGTCTATCTCTCCATCTCCCTCTGTCCTAAGGGTAACCCAACTCGTACCTGGCACTCTTAGTGTGTGTGTGTGTGTGTGTGTGTGTGTGTGTGTGTGTGTGTGTGTGTGTGTGTGTGTGTGTGTGTGTGTGTGTGTGTGTGTGTGTGTGTGTGTGTGTGTGTGTGTGTGTGTGTGTGTGTGTGTGTGTGTGTGTGTGTGTGTGTGTGTGTGTGCAGAGCCGCTGCTTCCCATATGCAGACCACACACTGTACATTGTGTAATTAACTGATGATCCTTAACCTGCCCCATAGGGATATTGAATTCCTAACCAAATTGACCATGGGCATTACATTTGGGTTGCATTCAGCTGTGCTCCGAATTGACGATTACTTGGGTGCTGCCACTGCCAGCTGTGGGCATGTGAGAAGGATTGAAATAAACCCAACCCAAGGAAAACTGTTACGGTGTCACGTCCTGACCTTAGATCCTTTTTTATGTCTCTATTTTAGTTTGGTCAGGGCGTGATTTGGGATGGGCATTCTATGTTTTGTTCTGTATGTTATATTTCTATGTGTTTGGCCTGGTATGGTTCCCAATCAGAGGCAGCTGTCAATTGTTGTCTCTGATTGAGAACCATACTTACGTAGCCTGTTTTCCCACTTTTGTTTGTGGGTGGTTATTTTCTATTAAGTGTGTGTTGCACCTGACGGAGCTGTTTCGGTTGTTCTCGTTTGTTACTTTGTATTTAGTGTTCAGTAAAGTTTATTAAAATGATTAACGCTTACCACGCTGCACCTTGGTCCTCATCTTCTTCTCCCGACAACAGCCGTTACTTACGGTGCCCTTCCTTACGTGACAGACTGACTTTATGACCAAAATAATACTATTTACATTTTGTAGTCCATTTTTGACATTAGAATAAATGTTTCTGACTCATATCGATGCGACATAGGTCATTTGTAAACAAGAAGTTGCTTTTTAGGGGCAGTTGCTCAACATGGTGTAAGTCTTGGCAAAATGGGTAGAATTGCAGGAAAATAATTTTAAAACTGCAAAAATATCTCTCCACCCCCATGACAAAATGGGTAGAATTGTAAAATGCTTGCTTTAAAACAAACATTTTCTGTACATCCATAGCTAAATGTGGGGAATTGCAGGAAATGAAGGGGGGCCACCAAAAGGTTTAGCCCCCCTTAGGTGGGGGGGCCCCCAACCAAATCTCACTTAGGGCCGGCCCTGAATTGGTGGCTGTGTAAATATGGATTCAAAAGCAAAATGTATAATACAGCTCTCATTAAAACCTTACCTCTCCCATTCAAATAGTATTGTGATCCTACACTATTCTAATATCATCTATCATGTTCCGAACTCCACCCGACATGCCCTGATTGGACGCTGGCTGTGGCACGTTTGGACGTGTTCATTGGGACACTCAGTGGTGTGATTGATAGAAGCTTATCCCAGCACAGATTCTGGGTCAGACACTAAGGATGAGAGAGGTGTTAGAACTACTTTGCTGAGACTGGTTTAAAATGACCAATTCAACTACCATTCTATAAACGGTATGCTGCGGGTGTCCTAGAATGGACACAGTACAGGAGCTAGATCAGGGATGGGCAGTTCTGAAGGGGGTGGGGGCCACAAAAACTCATGAGGAGCCACTATGGTTTGTGGGTCTGCATCCATACCCACACATGCAGTCAGACCAGGCCCTAGCCTTTTGGGGGCCCTAAGCAAAATTTTGTTGGGGCCCACCCCACCTTGCGAGCCAAACATTTTAGCGGCTCTCCTCTTGAGAGCGAAGAGAAAAAAAGCAAGTTTGCTGCAATTATACCAAATTTTCCATGGGGTGCAAAATATAACTAATTTCATGCAATTCTACTAATTTTGCCATCCCTGAGCTAAAGGAACTAACCAGGGTCATATTCATTAGTGCACAACGTAGCGAAACATAGAAGAAGAAAAAAATATATGCAAAATGAAAACAAGTGTTTCTTAAAGGGGCAATCTGCACTTGAAACAATAGCAAAGCGGGCACCCCACCACAGTTTTAGTGAAAGCCAAGGGATGGGGCTGGAGAAATGTAACCACTCTCAATTTCATTGACAGAGCTCTGGATGCAAGGACTGACCATCCATGATATCAACATTATAGTTTTAACCATGTTTTCAGGCTATACAGTGTTTGTTTACATTGTGAACTAACATTAGAGTAGATCAAGATTAGATTTTGGGTTGTGATGGGACACGACAGTTGGTCAGGTAGTCCTTCCTTCTTTCAAAATGTTTTCGTCCGTTTTGGTGCCTAATGAATACGACCCTGGATCTCTTCTTTGATATATAAAACAGATTTTGGAGAAAGCCTGCATTTATGCCTAATGGCTCTCAACTGTCGTGTACTTTGGGCTGGATTCAATCGTCTATCGGTGTTTTCCACTGTTCAGGCGGTGAAAACCTTCATATCAAACAGAAGTAAGTAAATGTGCTTGCGTGCTTGTGTACATGTGCATACGTGGATGTGTACTCCTTTCACTCTGCCCCTTGTCTACAGTATGTTTATGGCTAGTTTCATACCCGGATCTTTGTAAGCTTTATGTTTTGACAAGAGCCTCAATCTATACAAAAAAGAATGCACACACATTGACCTCTCTATGATCTGACCTCATACCATTGGAGCCCAGAGTAAAAGCCCTTTAAATTGGATCTCTGTGGCATCTGACTGAGGGGATTTTCTGAGTAACGGGGGAAAATGTGGAGACAGTACCATCATTGACTGTGGTGCAAATTGAATAAGCTGTGCACATTTTTGATGCCCTCGCACTCTTGTCTTTCATAGCGTTGCTAAATTCATGTCAATAGAGTCCCTGTGTGTGTGCGTGCGTGCGTGTGTGTGTGTTTGGCGTGTGTGTGAGACAAGATCTTAGACTGTCTCAGTGCCGATGAGATTGGAGAGGGAAGCAGGTGTTATTTATTGCTTTAAATGTATTTATTGCAAGCTTATTCAAATACTGTAACAGTAATTCATAAATTGCAACATTTACGAGCCTTTGAATTTTACTACCTAGCAA
The DNA here is from genome assembly GCF_023373465.1 of Oncorhynchus keta. Lineage (NCBI taxonomy): Eukaryota > Metazoa > Chordata > Actinopteri > Salmoniformes > Salmonidae > Oncorhynchus > Oncorhynchus keta. The sequence continues at coordinate 7,726,372 of NC_068423.1, forward strand.
CATACGTTTGTAATATGTCACATGCCTTCATATTAGCATTTTTTTAAAGCTCTAGAATGGCAGTGTACAAGCGTTCCACATTTACTGGCGTCATACAACAGAAAACTTCAACTGGAACACTCTTAGTAACTAGCGCACAAAAAAACTATTTGCAAACTACGCCACCAAATGTGAATGAACCCCGACCACTACAAGTGAGTGGAACAGCATAAAACACTTTCCCCCATTGGGACGATGCTATTCTACCCGCACACGCATGGTCCAATGAGGGCCCCATAACCGTTGAAGCAGCATGGACGAGTCCCTGTTTGGCTTGGTGTGGACTAGCCTGTGATGAGCTAGCCCGTGTTGGGCTGGTGTGGGCTTGGTGTGGGCTTGGTGTGGGCTAGCCTGTGATGAGCTAGCCCGTGTTGGGCTGGTGTGGGCTTGGTGTGGGCTAGCCTGTGATGAGCTAGCCCGTGTTGGGTTCGTGTGGGCTTGGTGTGGGCTAGCCTGTGATGAGCTAGCCTGTGTTGGGCTGGTGTGGGCTTGGTGTGGGCTTGGTGTGGGCTAGCCTGTGATGAGCTCGCCCGTGTTGGGCTGGTGTGGGCTTAGTGTGGGCTAGCCTGTGATGAGCTAGCCCGTGTTGGGTTCGTGTAGGCTTGGTGTGGGCTAGCCTGTGATGAGCTAGCCCGTGTTGGGCTGGTGTGGGCTTGGTGTGGGCTAGCCTGTGATGAGCTAGCCTGTGTTGGGCTGGTGTGGGCTTGGTGTGGGCTTGCCTGTGATGAGCTAGCCCGTGTTGGGCTGGTGTGGGCTTGGTATGGGCTAGCCTGTGATGAGCTAGCCCGTGTTGGGCTGGTGTGGGCTTGGTATGGGCTAGCCTGTGATGAGCTAGCCCATTTTGGGCTGGTGTGGGCTTCCATGAGATCACAGTAATGATAGTTTTAACCATATTTTGAGGCTGTATATGTTATGTTTACAATCCTCTTCTTTGTAAACAATGAATAAAACCTTATATTTTGGGTTATGATAAAGATAGACGGTTAAACTAAGCTCATGAGTTGAGTTACAGTATATCCTTCAAAATATAAATGGGCAAATATCAAGGATGATTGAACAGCTTCCCAAAACCCAGACCGTAGCTTTATTATGATGTAGTTATTTGATGAGACTGGGATTGTGTTACGAGGCTTTGGACCTTTAAAACCAATTATCTCAGAATCATATTTTTGCAGAACCTTGTCCTCCCCTGTCTCATAATGACTGACCAAGCTCTACCGTGTGTAGAATAAAAGGAAGCCTTTACCGTAGCATTGCTATCACCAAATACCAAATGCACCACATAATTTTATTGCCAAAGACACCGCCATATTTGACATAGATTACTTCAATGTAGATTTTTCACAATTGATATTTCAAAAAACAAAATTAGCAGAATAATGTCAATGAAGCTGCAATGGTAGATTGTAAAATAAATAATACTGCTTTTTTAACCTTTAAGAAAAATAATTTATTCATCTACTGTATTTTCCTTACAGTTCTTTATCCTAACCCTTTCGAAAGACTTACACACACACACACACACACACACACACACACACACACACACAGATAGCCTGGAGGTTAGAGTGTTTGGCTAGTAACCAAAAGTTTGCTGGATTGAATCCCCGAGCTGACAGGACACAACTCTGTGGTTTTGCCCCTGAGCAAGGCCGTTAACCCAGCCCAGGCGCAATTTAGATTTTGGCCACTAGATGGCAGTAGTGTATTTGCAAAGTTTTAGACTGATCCAATGAACCATTGCATATCTGTTCAAAATGTATCAAGACTGCCCAAATGTGCCTAATTGGTTTATTAATACATTTTCAAGTTCATAATTGTGCACTCTCCTCAAACAATAGCATGGCATTATTTCACTGTAATAGCTACTGTAAATTGGACAGTGCAGTTAGATTAACACAAATTTAAGCTTTCTGCCCATATCAAATATGTATTTTTTTTGTTACTTACAACCTCATGCTAATCACATTAGCCTGCGTTAGCTCAACCATGCCATATGGGTGGGGGGGGGGCACTGATCCCCTAGAGGTTAAAGTGACTATGCATAGATTATAAACAGAGAATAGCAGCAGAGTAAAAGAGGGGGGGGGGGCAATGCAAACAGTCTGGGTAGCCATTTGATTAGCTGTTCAGGAGTCCTATGGCTTGGGGGTAGAAGCTGTTGAGAAGCCCTTTGGACCTAGACTTGGTGCTCAGGTATCGCTTGCGGATGCAGTAGCAGAGAGAACAGTCTATGACTAGGGTGGCTGGAGTCTTTGACAATTTTTAGGGCCTTCCTCTGACACCACTTGGTATAGAGGTCCTGGATGGCAGGAAGCTTGGCCCCAGTGATGTACTGGGTCATACGCACTACCCTTTGTTGTGCCTTGTGGTCGGAGGCCAAGCAGTTGCCATAACAGGCAGTGATGCAACCAATCACCTTTGGGGTAATTTTGCGCCTAGCACTTAATTGCTCCTAACATGTAATTGCGCCCATAATGATTTGATAGAAAGGTGCAGTGCTCTATTCCTTCCAAGACCAGATAGACAGATAATCTGCAGAGATATAACAAGTGGTAGAAAAATTACTCAATATCATACTTGAGTGAAAGTAAAGATAACTTAAAAGAAAATGACTCAAGTAAAAAGGAAAGTCACCCAGTAAAATACTACTTGAGTAAAAGTCAAATAGTATTTGGTTTTAAATATATTTAAGTACCAAAAGTAAAAGTATAAATCATTTCAAATTCCTTATATAAGTAAACCAGACGGCACAATTTTCTTGTTATTTTTAGTTTACGGATAGCCAGCAGCACACTCCAACACTTAGACAATAATTTACCAACGAAGCATGTGTGTTGAGTGAGTCCGCCAGATCAGAGGCAGTAGGAATGATCAGGGATGTTGTAACGGTTATCTTCTGGTGAAAGAGAGGCGGACCAAAATGCAGCGTGGTTAGTTTTGTACATCTTTAATAAAGATGAAAATACAACAATCTACAAAACAAGAAACGTGAAAAAAACGAAACAGTCCTATCTGGTGGCACAAACACAAAGACAGGAACAATCACCCACAAAACCCAACACAAAACAGGCTACCTAAATATGGTTCCCAATCAGAGACAATGACTGCCTGCCTCTGATTGAGAACCATATCAGGCCAAACATAGAAATAGACAAACCAGACACACAACATAGAATGCCCACCCAGCTCACATAAAGTAAATTACAGATTCCCCCAAAAAGACAACTTAAGTTGCACTTTATAAAGTATTTTACTTAAATACTGTCCACCACTGGATATAGCTCCCCATGTACTCACCTAAGATTGTACTTTTTCTATAGCACTTATCACATGACAGTGTACAAAACCAAAACTACATAATTTTTTGTCATGTACAAATTTGCCAATGGTATACAAACTCTGCAAATGGTATAATTACTTGGTAGAACTGCAATACAGAACTCAGATACACAGCAAATCTACAGTGCTGTGGAGAAGTTTTTGCCCCTTTTTCAAATTTTCCCTGTTTTTGCATATTTTTGATACTGAATATTGTCAGATCTTCAACCAAAACCTAATATTAGACAAAGGGAACATGAGAGATGCTTTGCTGACTCAGGATCTTGACGACTTGCCTTAGTAGGAATCATGAATTCTGCTCTGTTTTAGAGAATTCTACAGGAGAATGTCAGGCCATACGTCTGTGAGCTGAAGCTGAAGCACAGCTGGGTCATGCAGCAAGAAAATGATCCAAAACAAACAATCAAGTCTACATAAAAAAGGTTCAAAAGCAACACATTTGAAGTTTTGGAATGGCCTTGTCAAAGTCCAGACCTCAATTTATTTTCATATATTTCTTTTTAACCTTTATTTAACTAGGCAAGTCCCAATTGAGATGTTATGGACAGACTTGAAACAAGCAGTTCATGATTGAAAACCCACACCTGTTGCTTATTAAAGCAGTTCTGCATGCAAGAGTGGGCCAAAATTCCTCCACAGCGATGTGAGATTCATCAACAACTACAGGAAGCATTATACCAGCTACCCTGGTATATGCACACATAGTGCTGTGTTGGTGTTTATTCTCCTATAATATCCTTAGATATTCTATATATGCGTATTTTTATGGGATTTGGGTTGCTATACCATTAGGTTTGAAGTGTTTTTTGAGGATAGGTCCCGCCCTACCATTCCCATTGTATCACTAGCAGCGATGCTAATGCTGGCTGTGGGGTAAGTAAATAAAGAAAACAAAGACATATTTTTGGTCATTGTCTCTCAGGATCAACAGATTAGTTACTTTTTGTCAGTAAAATTATGTATATTTCAAAATTAGATGTACAGTGGGGCAAAAAAGTATTTAGTCAGCCACCAATTGTGCATGTTCTCCCACTCAAAATATGAGAGAGGCCTGTAATTTTCATCATAGGTACACTTCAACTATGCCAGACAAAATTAGAAAAAAATCCATAAAATCACATTGTAGGATTTGTTATGATTTTTTTTGCAAATTATGGTGGAAAATAAGTATTTGGTCAATAACAAAAGTTTATCTCAATACTTTGTTATATACCCTTTGTTGGCAATGACAGAGATCAACCGTTTTCAAGGTTTTCACACACTGTTGCTGGTATTTTGGCCCATTCATTCATGCAGATCTCCTCTAGAGCAGTGATGTTTTGGGGCTGTTGCTGGGCAACACAGACTTTCAACTCCCTCCAAAGATGTTCTATGGGGTTGAGATCTGGAGACTGGCTAGGCCACTCCAAGACCTTGAAATGCTTCTTACGAAGCCACTCCTTCGTTGCCCGTGTGTTTTGGATCATTGTCATGCTGAAAGACCCAGCCACGTTTCATCTTCAATGCCCTTGTTGATGAAAGGAGGTTTTCACTCAAAATCTCACGATACATGGCCCCATTCATTCTTTCCTTTACACGGATCAGTCGTTCTGGTCCCTTTGCAGAAAAACAGCCCCAAAGCATGATGTTTCCACCCCCATGCTTCACAGTAGGTATGGTGTTCTTTGGATGCAACTCAGCATTCTTTGTCTTCCAAACACGACGAGTTGAGTTTTTACCAAAAAGTTATATTTTGGTTTCTTCTGACCATATGACATTCTCCCAATCTTCTTCTGGGTCATCCAAATGCTCTCTAGCAAACTTCAGTTGGGCCTAGACATGTACTGGCTTAAGCAGAGGGACACGTCTGGCACTGCAGGATTTGAGTCCCTGGCGGCGTAGTGTGTTACTGATGGTAGGCTTTGTTACTTTGGTCCCAGCTCTCTGCAGGTCATTCACTAGTTCCCCCTGTGTGGTTCTGTGATCATTTTGAACCCACGGGGTGAGATCTTGCGTGGAGCCCCAGATCGAGGGAGAATATCAGTGGTCTTGTATGTCTTCCATTTCCTAATAATTGCTCCCACAGTTGATTTCTTCAAACCAAGCTGCTTACCTATTGCAGATTCAGTCTTCCCAGCCTGGTGCAGGTCTACAATTTTGTTTCTAGTGTCCTTTAATAATAATAATAATAATATATGCCATTTAGCAGACGCTTTTATCCAAAGCGACTTACAGTCATGTGTGCATACATTCTACGTATGGGTGGTCCCGGGGATCGAACCCACTACCCTGGCGTTACAAGCGCCATGCTCTACCAACTGAGCTACAGAAGGACCACCTTTGACAGCTCTTTGGTCTTGGCCATAGTGGATTTTGGAGTGTGACTGTTTGAGGTTGTGGACAGGTGTCTTTTATACTGATAACAAGCTCAAACATGTGCCATTAATACAGGTAACGAGTGGAGGACAGAGGAGCCTCTCAAAGAAGAAGTTACAGGTCTGTGAGAGCCAGAAATCTTGCTTGTTTGTAGGTGACCAAATACTTATTTTCCACCATAATTTGCAAATAAATTCATAAAAAATCCTACCATGTGATTTTCTGGATAAAAAAAAATTGTCGGTAATAGTTGAAGTGAACCATAATGATGAAAATTACAGGCCTCTCATCTTTTTAAGTGGGAGAACTTGCACAATTGATGGCTGACTAAATACTTTTTTGCCCCACTGTACCTCCCCTTTATATGGCAGTCGTTTTTAATACATAAATATTAAATATTGAAAATGTACTTCAAAATTCTCAAAACTAAGTGATACTACAACAAATTATGGTAAATCAGCTTTTTAGTACTAATGTGGACTGTACTTTGAAAAAAGCTGCACATTATTTAAGGGAAACATTTATAACTTTGTTTTATGGAATATGCAAATTAATAACAGTCTTTTCAGGTATTTGTTTTTATTTCAGATTACATTAATTACATGAATATTTATGTTTTGATAAGAATTAAGATAATATTTTGCTATGATTGTTGCTTTTTCTAATAGTTTCTTATTACGGGACCACCCATACGTAGAATGTATGCACACATGACTGTAAGTCGCTTTGGATAAAAGCGTCTGCTAAATGGCATATATTATTATTATTATATTATTATTGGTGTCAAAATGACCCCCGTTGGTAATCCATGTATGTAAAATATGTTGGTAGGATGAGGGTTAAATGGACACAACATTTCTCTAGACATTTTTCATTTGAGTTGTAGAAGTCTTAAGTGACATTTCTTACCTCATCCATACAACAATCCTTGCCTTCCACTTCAATATCTCTCCAAACAGCCCAACTGTCCTCTCGGTCTCCCCCTGTACAGCAAAACAAAATGGCCATCTGACTGATAATTCACAGTGATTAAACCTCTATGGTTGTTTTTTGCCTGAGAGCTCTTTTTTACGATGGGGGAGATAAGAGAGTCTATAAGAGCAGGGATTGCTGGCCTTGAAGTGCTTGTGTGGGCAGCCATTAGTGGATTTCCTTGGGGAGAAAGCCCTCTGTGTGATGGTATCAGTACCCCATGCTAGGAGAAGTGGAATAGTGGATGGCCCAAAGGTATCAGGTGGTCACACCGTCCGAGAAAGAGGCAGAGGGGATCGCTATCTCGTCTGATAAGAAAGAAAGAGAGAGAGAGAGAGAGAGAGAGAGAGACTACCCCAAAGCATAGGAACACAGACAGACATAGACAAAGCACACGCACAGACTGACCACACACACACACACACAACACGACACACACAGGTATTAATACTGGGGGAGACAGAGACCGTTTTCCACCCACCTTCCCTGACCCACTGATAGAAAGGCAGAAAAGGGAGAACAGGAAAGGAGTGACACGAGTGGGAAAGAGGGGTTCTGATAGAGAGAAAAAGGCATGGACAGGGAGGCAAAAAATGAAAAAGAAGAGAACGACAGAGAGAGAGAGAAGGGGGTGGCGGCGATGGTAGCTTGTTACCAAGGCTTTGATCCAGCAGCCTATCTACAGTATAACTACATGCCACCGCGGGCGGACTTTGACCGGCAAGACAGCATCGTACCCTGGAAACTAGGATGTCTGCACAGAGCTTTTAACGAGGGTGAGTGAGAGTGTGTGTGTCTAACGGGATCAGTGTGCTGATAACAGCTTTTTATTTGAGTTTATTTCACCTTTATTTAACCAGGTGTCCAGGTTGAGAACAAGTTCTCATTTGCAAATGCGACCTGGCCAAGATAAAGCAAAGCAGTTCGACACATACAACAACACACAGAGTTACACACGGAGTAAAGAAACATACGGTCAATAATACAGTAGAAAAAGTTTATATACAGCGTGTGCAAATGAGGTAGGATAAGGGAGGTAAAGGCAATAAATAGGCCGTGGAGGCGAAGTAATTACAATCTAGCAATTAAACACTGGAATGGTAGATATGCAGAAGATGAACGTGCAAGTAGAGATAATGGGGTGCAAAAGAGCAAGATAAATAAATAAATACAGTATGGGGATGAGGTAGTTGGATGGGCTATTTACAGATGGGCTATGTACAGGTGAAGTGATCTGTGAGCTGCTCTGACAGCTGGTGCTTAAAGCTAGTGAGGGAGATATGAGTCTCCAGCTTCAGTGATTTTTGCAGTTCTTTCCAGTCATTGGCAGCAGAGAACTGGAAGGAAAGGCGGCCAAAGTAAGAATTGGCTTTGGGGGTGACCAGTGAGATATACCTGCTATACGTAGCGCGTGCTACGGGTGGGTGCTGCTATGGTGACCAGTGAGCTGAGATAAGGCGGGGCTTTGCCTAGCAGAGACTTGTAGATGACCTGGAGCCAATGGGTAAGCTTAGCTTACTCTACTGTCTGACTGCCCCATACTGGGCTCGAATCAGTGATCCTCTTCTTCACAAACACACTTGACCGCCCACTTGTCAACGTTCCAAAGGCTTGAGCCACAGAAAAATAATCTATCTCGATAGCTCGATCCGCGACATTTCAAGCTTGATGTGGTACGTTCTTAACTCCGTTACACTCACCCCTTCTTAACTCGCCACACAGTGAGCTACTCCAGCCGTTGAGTTGAGCCCAACTGCCAAGCCATGCCACGGTACCACTGTCTGTACCAGGGGTCAGTCAGCATGTTGCTAACAGCTTCCTACATGTTCCAACTGCCCCATACTGGGCTCAAACCAGTGAGCCTCTGCTTCACAAACACACGTGACCGCTCTCCTTGACAACGTTGCAACGGTTTGAGCTGTTGGAAAAAATATCTAATTCGATAGCTCCTCGACATTTTAAGCTTATACGTGCTTGTTTGTGTCATTGTGTTTGTGGAAGAAAACTGTTTTATTCCATTTGGTGCCGATACAATTTGAGGTGTTAAACTCAACTCGTGTGTGTGTGTGTGTGTGTGTGTGTGTGTGTGTGTGTGTGTGTGTGTGTGTGTGTGTGTGTGCGTGTGCTTGCGTTTGTGTGCATCAGTCTGTCTGTCTATGAGCGACTGTATGAATAAATTTTTTCAGGGTGGGTGTGATATTTGAAATATGTACAATATCTGTGTTTTTGTGTATGTGATTTGTAAATGGGAAGGGTGAGTATGTTTAATGTTGTATCACTTCTCTCTCTACTCCTCTGTCTGTCGACTCCTTCGGTCATCTCCCTCTCTCTCCCACCATTACTTCCCTGTCCTCTCCCTCTCTCTCCCACCCTTACTCTCTCTATTTTCTCCCCTACTCTCCTCTCCCTCTCTCTCCCACCCTCTTATCTCTACCCTCCTCTACCCCCCTTCCCTGCCTCTCCCTCCCTTTCTATCTCCCCCTCCTCTACCTTCCTTTCTCCCCCTCCTTCTCTCTACCCCCCCCCACCCCCCTTCCCCCATTCCTCAATCTCTTTTCCTCTTCCCCCTCACTTCCCCGCCCTCTCTGTCAGGTGACGTGGGAGGTGACGTGTTGGTGGACGTGGGTTCAGGGCCCACTCTATACCAGGTGTTGAGCGGCTGTGAGGTGTTCGACACTGTGTTTCTCACAGACTTCCTGGAGGTGAACAGGCAGGAGCTGAGGCGTTGGCTGCAGGGTGAGGGCTACAGCAGCCTGGACTGGACCCCCTACCTGCAGCATGTCTGCAAGCTGGAGGGCCGACGGTGGGTGCTGATGTTAGTGTTAGACCAGGGTCGTACTCATTAGTGCGTACCGTCGCAAAACGTTTTGCAACGGAAAACAAAGGCAAGCGTTTCATATTGGACAAGTTAAACAGGTTGAACAGGTTGTCCCTTCCTGTTTCAGTCACTTTTCTTCCATTTGGTGCCTAATGAATATGATTTGAGGAGTTAAACTCAACTCCTTGAGGGGCGCATCCACAGAGTCTGCTGCTTTTCACTCTTGCCTATAAACTCTCTAACAGATTTAGACCTGGGGAACCAGGTGCGGGGACTGACTTCCTAGCATATATTGATTAGTCAAGTAAGTGCTGGCTTTTGAGGACAGACATTAAATAATGTATGTTTATTGTTTTTAATTGTTTGTATTGTTTGTTGTTTTATTGTCCTGATCAGCCCTTCAGCGTGGACCGAGAAAGCCGCGCGCCTGCGTTCTGTTGTCTCCGACATTCTCCCCATCGACGTGCATCTCCCCCGCCCCCTGCACCCTGACTCCCAGCTCCCCACTGCCGGCGCCGACTGCCTGGTGTCCTGCTTCTGCCTGGAAAGCGTCAGTCCTGACCTGGCCTCCTTCACCCGGGCCCTGGGCCACATCAGGGGCCTTCTCCGGCCCGGGGGCCACCTGCTCCTCATCGGGGCCCTGGGTGAGAGCTACTACATGGGGGGGCCCGGTGTGCGCATCCCTGTGGTGCACCTGGATGAGGCCCAGGTTTGTGCCAGCGTGAGGGCCAGTGGGTACACGTTGGTGAGGCTGGAGGTGTACACGCTGCCCCAGGGCATGATGGTGGGGGTGGACGACGTGACGGGCGTGTTCTTTGTGAAGGCCAGGAAGCCATAGAGGAGAAGAATGAGGAAAGGAGAGGAGGAAAGGAGAGGAGGAGGAAGGTGGGTGAAGGTGGGAGGGGAGGGAGAGTAGTGGAAGTAGGAGGAGGAGGAGGATGTGCGAGGTTGGAAGAGACTAGGATGAGTAGAAGTCTAAAACAGATGAGGTCAGAAAGTAAACAATAGATGATGAGGAAGATACGGAGTTCAAAAAGAGAGGAAGAGGTAGAAGATGTTGGAATATTGAGCAGGCAAACTGTATTTAAAAAGAGGAGAAGGAGAGAGGGGAAAGATTGGAACAGAACAGTGAGGAAGTAAACAATAATATGAGATTAAAAACACATAAAGAAAATAGTATTTTTAATGCGAGAAGTGAAAGGGAGAAAGAGTAGGAGAGGATGATTGCTAACAATTTCCACAATAGAAATCCAAATAACATTTATGGCCCTTCACTGACATTTGACTTAAAGAATAAAAGGTCTACTTCTGCCCCCTACTGTTGAAATGAACTCACTGACGCGTCATGATCTTAGTCTTGATCCCACTGGTTGCATTTACATAGGCAGTCAAAGGCAATTACTTCATAGAGCCTGAATTTGACTAGCTTGGTGGAAGACCCAAGTATGTTTTCATACTTGAACTTCGACCCGAGAAGTCATGTAAATCTAACAGTGAAGTTATTTTCTATCAGGATTATGATTAGCGTTTTAGGGGTAGTCAGCGATTGGCCATGTTGTTAGCTTTTAAAGAAAATGTGTTAGTTTGTCACAGAAAAGACTAAATAGGCTTTTAGTCTCAATTGAGTTAGTTTAAAAAAAAAATGTACATCAAAGTTCCATGCTCTCAAAACCATTAACCAATCCTTTTGTATGTTTAAAATATATTTTTTATTGTTGTCTCTTATTGTGTTATGTGTTATTTTCTCTGGCTACTTTTGGCTTGTGGCTTCACTGACTTTGCCTGAAGTGAAATAAAAACATTGAACTGTTACCTGTTTCTGACTGTCCCATTTCATTCCAGTCTGTTCTCAACTACTACAAAGAACTTGTATATTCCACTTAATTTATACTCCAGAGCAGTGGTTCCAAAACTGTGGGTTCGGGGCCACACGTGGGTAGCAGCAGAGGTCCAGGTAGATACAGGGGATGAAATGTGTTGTGGATTGTAACAAAAAATGTGCTCAAAACACTCAAATCTACATTCAGTTGGATGTTTTGAATAAGAGGGTTCATTATTTGTATGATTTTTTTGGTCTTAGTTTGTGTTTTCAACGCTCAACTCTTTACGGTGGGTCACGACTACATAGAGACCTAAATTGGTTGAGTCACGAAGCAAAACAGTTTAGGAAACCCTGCACTAGAGAGCGCTATATGTTGGGTCATGGGTCACTGGTCACAAGTGACAAGGAAGTGAAAATGCACAGGTATGGAGAGCATAAGTAATTAAAGGAATACTACACAATAACATTGAATTTCCTTTACCTTCCGGGAACAACACTGACTGAAACATTTAGAAAGAGTTGTTGGGATCCCTTATTTTATTGGAGAACTACAGGTGTTTCTGTAGATTTGAAGAACTGCTGAATACTGTTGGCTGAGACGTTTCTGGATACAATACTGCCTCCTAGTAGTACTGCCTCTTATTGGAGCTGTCGCCGATTCCAAGACAGAGGTCATCTTTTGAACAACAGGTGGTCTAGCGGTCGGTCTGACATTGGTCGATAGCAGTCACCGCCGATGCCCACAGCACATCTATGTCTGTTTTGGCGTGCTCTCGAATCCCAGCCCCACCGCTCATCCGCTCTGTCCAGCTCCTCCTGCCTGTCTGTCTGTCCTGTCTGTCTGCTCAATCAAAAAGAGTGGTAATTTCCAGACAGACCCAGGTCCCTTGGTGCATCACACCACGGATCGCTTCACGTAGCCAGTCAGTACAGTGCCTTTGAGCCGGTGCTTGGTGGAGTCATAGACCCCCCGTCTAGAGCTCTTGGAGGAGAGCTTGGCACAGATCTCACTGTGTTTCTCCAGGCGACTAGGATCAAAGCGCCGGCCGCAGTGCTCACACTGCTTCAGCTTGGAGTTGGCTGCACTCATCCCAAGTCTAAGTTTTGTGTCCACCTGAATGAAGGAATTCATTTGTTTATATATGTGGCAAATTGAAAACAGGCTACATTGAGTTGTTTCAGCCATTGTGAATACAACACTACTCACATGAAAATTCTCAAGGACAAAAAACACAAAGCCAAAAGGCATTTCCGTTGTGGTACTCCTCGTTATCAGATGGACACATGATTGCACAGCTCATGCCAGATGGTATATTGGGCACTCTAAAGGTACTATGCATACAATTAAATTGGAAACATACATACAATATACAGTATGTAATACAAATAAGCCTAAAACATGATCACAACACTGAACTAGATCAGCAGTGCACTAATTTACCTCTCTGTCCTTCATTGTCTCATCCTCCTCTTTCACACTCTTCTCGACTTGGACCCTGTCCTTGCTCACGTTTCTTCTGGCTGCTGTCTGCTTCGGCTTACTTGCTATGCTGCCCTCTTCCCCTCCGTTTTCCATCACCTCTTTCTTCCTCTCTTTCTCCTCTTCGTTATCTCTTATCATCTCCCATAGGTCAGAATCCACCTTCATCAGGCAGTTCTCCTGGATGAACTTCTTCACCTTGACGTTGAACTGCTCCTTTGCTTCCCTCTCCTCCAAAGCCTGAGCATCCATGTTGGCCCCACCTTTGATCAGGTTTAATTCCTGGGTGACACAGATATTCCATCACCTGCTCAGCCTCCAAGTTGAAGACAACCCATACCATCTTATCAGGGCATGGCGATAGATCCTGTACAGTTAGGGTCTGATCTTGAACTGGACGTGTTTCTTCAGAACCTGCCTTCTGAACTTTGAAGCAGGACGAGGGCTTACCTCTGGTCTCACAGTCCGTAATGACTCCTTCTTGGCATCATTGTTTGACACAGTGACTCTGGCTCTAATGGAAGGCAGTTGCATCTTGTCGACCATATTGGCTCCATGGACTGCCTTCAATGGCTTGGCGCTATGGAGGTAGATGTCTTTCACCACGCAGGTTTGATCCCTCTTGGTCAGGGTGGGTTGCAGTGGCTTCCGGATGGGAGGAACAGTAGCCTTCCCTGACTGCTGAGATGTTGGAGCTACATGCAGTCCTTGACTCTTCCCATTGCAGATGGACCTCTTCTGCAGTACTGGGATTCTGGAGGGAGGATGGGGCCTATTTTCCCCAGTCTCAACCTTTTCCACAGGCTCCAAACTGGATGGGCCATATCATAAAGTAGCTTCATAATCAACACCTTATCATACTGACTCAATGTGACCATGTCAGCAGAATTAACTGATGGCTGTGTTCTCTATGGGATATTGTTCTGACTGTAAACTTTTTTTTAACTAGGTAGCGCTCTGTTATACTAGAATGATTTGTAGCAACACTGTCGGTAATAACTTCACAATATTAGTTGACTTGAGTAAACCGAAGAAAATTCACATTTTAGAGTCATGCAGTCAGTGACTCACACCATCTCCAACTTCAAAGCCAACCATTTAAAACCTAGCTAACTTAGTATCACGTTACTCTATATGTTTCATACATGTATTGTAGTCGTATTTAAACAACTTTATTTAATATAACAAGACATAATAAGAGCGATTATTTTATTATAGCTATGATATAGGCCTAATACAAATATTCAACATATTCAATACAAAAACTTTTTTACATTTACATTTACATTTAAGTCATTTAGCAGACGCTCTTATCCAGAGCGACTTACAAATTGGTGCATTCACCTTATGACATCCAGTGGAACAGCCACTTTACAATAGTGCATCTAAATCTTTTAAGGGGGGTGAGAAGGATTACTTTATCCTATCCTAGGTATTCCTTAAAGAGGTGGGGTTTCAGGTGTCTCCGGAAGGTGGTGATTGACTCCGCTGTCCTGGCGTCGTGAGGGAGTGTGTCCCACCATTGGGAAGCCAGAGCAGCGAACAGTTTTGACTGGGCTGAGCGGGAACTGTACTTCCTCAGTGGTAGGGAGGCGAGCAGGCCAGAGGTGGATGAACGCAGTGCCCTTGTTTGGGTGTAGGGCCTGATCAGAGCCTGGAGGTACTGAGGTGCCGTTCCCCTCACAGCTCCGTAAGCAAGCACCATGGTCTTGTAGCGGATGCGAGCTTCAACTGGAAGCCAGTGGAGAGAGCGGAGGAGCGGGGTGACGTGAGAGAACTTGGGAAGGTTGAACACCAGACGGGCTGCGGCGTTCTGGATGAGTTGTAGGGGTTTAATGGCACAGGCAGGGAGCCCAGCCAACAGCGAGTTGCAGTAATCCAGACGGGAGATGACAAGTACCTTCCGGAGACACCTGAAACCCCACCTCTTCAAGGAATACCTAGGATAGGGTAAGTAAGGGTAAGTAATCCTTCTCACCCCCTTCTCACCCCCCCCCAACAAGATTTAGATGCAAGTGGCTGTTCCACTGGTTGTCATAAGGTGTATGCACAAGTTGTAAGTCGCTCTGGATAAGAGCGTCTGCTAAATGACTTAAATGTAAATGTAAATGTAATGGATTAGACCTGCGCCGCTTCCTGTGTGAGGCAGGGTCGTACTCTGCGGATGTTGTAGAGCATGAACCTACAGGAACGGGCCACCGCCTTGATGTTAGTTGAGAACGACAGGGTGTTGTCCAGGATCACGCCAAGGTTCTTAGCGCTCTGGGAGGAGGACACAATGGAGTTGTCAACCGTGATGGCGAGATCATGGAACGGGCAGTCCTTCCCGGGAGGAAGAGCAGCTCCGTCTTGCCGAGGTTCAGTTTGAGGTGGTGATCGGTCATCCACACTGATATGTCTGCCAGACATGCAGAGATGCGATTCACCACCTGGTCATCAGAAGGAGGAAAGGAGAAGATTAATTGTGTGTCGTCTGCATAGCAATGATAGGAGAGACCATGTGAGGTTATGACAGAGCCAAGTGACTTGGTGTATAGCGAGAATAGGAGAGGGCCTAGAACAGAGCCCTGGGGGACACCAGTGGTGAGAGCGCGTGGAGAGGAGACAGATTCTCGCCACGCCACCTGGTAGGAGCGACCTGTCAGGTAGGACGCAATCCAAGCGTGGGCCGCGCCGGAGATGCCCAACTCGGAGAGGGTGGAGAGGAGGATCTGATGGTTCACAGTATCGAAGGCAGCCGATAGGTCTAGAAGGATGAGAGCAGAGGAGAGAGAGTTAGCTTTAGCAGTGCGGAGCGCCTCCGTGATACAGAGAAGAGCAGTCTCAGTTGAATGACTAGTCTTGAAACCTGACTGATTTGGATCAAGAAGGTCATTCTGAGAGAGATAGCGGGAGAGCTGGCCAAGGACGGCACGTTCAAGAGTTTTGGAGAGAAAAGAAAGAAGGGATACTGGTCTGTAGTTGTTGACATCGGAGGGATCGAGTGTAGGTTTTTTCAGAAGGGGTGCAACTCTCGCTCTCTTGAAGACGGAAGGGACGTAGCCAGCGGTCAGGGATGAGTTGATGAGCCAGGTGAGGTAAGGGAGAAGGTCTCCGGAAATAGTCTGGAGAAGAGAGGAGGGGATAGGGTCGAGCGGGCAGGAGAGAGAGGGGAGAAAGAGGTCAGAGCACCGGGTTTTTAAAGCTTAAACATGAAAACATAGTGTTCTAAAAACGTGCTTAAACAACTGTATATTGACTGATAGGCCTACATTCGGATTAATATTATTTTAGGATAAGAAAGGGGCATGAAACGTTTGTGATTTTTTGTTGCTCTAAAGACCCCCTCCCCCTTATAAACGCCACACCTCGTTGTAGGCTATGACTTTCCGGACAGAGGAAAACAGTGCTTTTGAGTTTACTCTATTTGGAGTTGTGTCAGATCGCAGACTGAGCGAAGGCGGAAGGGAGGGGGGGTATTTAAACTAGTCACAAAGAAATGTCTTGCCAAACGTCTGCGCCGTGCGTCCTGACAAAGTACCCACGCCAAGATGGGTAGGCCTACTCACATAACGCAAAGGATTACACTTTGGATAGGTTATTTCGTTTTATTTGCAGTTACTGATGTTTTGGGTAAGTTTGAACTATATGATGCAAATGTGCTACTTCTAGCGGTCTGCTGTTGCTGCATCTTGAACATCGGTGAAATAATTAATCATTGTTGAGAGAGGGCGCAAAACGCAGTTCAGACAGGGAAATAGACTACAGCTAGAAATACACGTTAGACACTGTATTTTATTTAATGGTCGCATGAAATGGTAATATCGCTATAAATAAGGACATTTAATAGATGCAGTATCATCAGTTTGGCTTTTATTATAGAAAATCATTGTAGTTTTTATTCAACTAAATTAATCATAACTGGATAAATGGATAAAAAATGTCAACTCCAAACTCGTTTGGTTGTAACTTCTCTAAATCTGTCCACATCGCTCCCCGTGCTCTCCCCAGACTGTTTGAGACTGGCCTCCAGTTTCCATCTTTCCCCTTATGACTCCTTACCACCTGATGAGATGACAAAGGGGAATTATAGGCTTAGCATTCTGCTAGTAAGAGGACCATGTTAATTGTGTGTGTGTGTGTGTGTGTGTGTGTGTACATGCGAGCACGTGTGCAGGTGTGTCCCATTACTTGAGGTTCAATAAGCATGTCAAAAGTGATTCGTTTGATTGACAAGAATAATCACTATTTATTAAAAAGGTGACTTAAGTCATAAACACACATGTACACACCAAATTACTGTAGGCTATCTACACCCTTACAAAAAAAGTCTTACAGGAACCCTGCATGAAGAATCCTACTGGATTCCTGCAGGATATTTATTCTGCAGGATTCCTGTAGGATTTTTGGGACCAGTTTCCTGTAGAAATCATGCAGGAAGTCCTTCAAGTAAATAATCCTGCAAGAATCCTGCAGATAGTCATTTTCCTGAAGGACAACCCGCAGGAATTGTCCTACAGCAAAATGGCCCCAAAATCGTTTTGATAACCTGTGGATAAGATTCCTGAAGGTAATTCTAAAATATTTTCAGGCCCTTTTCCTGTAGGACAGACAACCTGTGGGATCTCTTCCTCGTCCTTTAAAAATAATGGACATAAAGCATAAGATATCTGATTGCATAGGAATGTTATTATTCAATGCAGCAACAACGGGTGTGTTTGATTGTCCATTTCACCAGCACTGCATTGAACATGATTCCTAGGAGAAAGAAAATGAGATTCTGAATAAATATGGCAGAAGCACAGCTTATGTGTATTGGTGTAAAGGGAAACAAATGTCTGCAATGGTAAACTTGGTGATAGTTGGTTTTAATATGGCTGGTACCAACAACATCCGTGAGTACTGCTATGCGTGTGTGTTAGGCTCCATTTGAAAGGGAGAAATGAGAGGCTGAAACTATGTGTGGTGGTACCTTTGCCTGCAGGACTGTCGGGTGCTGCTTTCTGTGTGTGGTAGTCAGTCTCACTTGTTTATAGGCTCTGTCTTAACTGGGGAGGGGAGGAGAGAGATGAGAGCGAGAGAGTTCCGAATATAACTGCAGAACTGTGTGTGTGTGTGTGTGTGTGTGTGTGTGTGTGTGTGTGTGTGTGTGTGTGTGTGTGTGTGTGTGTGTGTGTGTGTGTGTGTGTGTGTGTGTGTGTGTGTGTGTGTGTGTGTGTGTGTGTGTGTGTGTGTGTGTGTGTGTGTGTGTGTGTTACATGAAAAACAGCAACAAAAATAGTACAAATTATATACTGTAGTAGTAAAGGAAACCGTATCACCTTTAAATAGAAGACTACTGGACTAATGGAGCTGCAATTGAGACAAATAATCAGAAACAGAAACATTATTTTATTATAGCTATTATAGCTATGATATAGGCCTAATACAAATATTCAACATACTCAATACAAAAACTATTTTAAAAGCTTAAACATGAAAACATAGTCTTCTAAAATGTGTTAAACAACTGTACATTGACTGGTAGAACTACATTCGGAAGAATATTATTTAAGGATAAGAAAAGGGCATAAAATGCTTGTGCTTTTTTGTTGCTCTAAAGCCCTTATAAACGCCACACCTCGTTATACAGTAGGCTATGACTTTCCGGACAGAGGAAAACAGAGTTTACTCTATTTGGAGTTGTGTCAGATCGCAGACTGAGCGAAGGCGGAAGGGAGGGGGGTATTTAAACTAGTCACAAAGAAATGTCTTGCCAAACGTCTGCGCCGTGCGTCCTGACAAAGTACCCACGCCAAGATGGGTAGGCCTATTCACATAACGCAAAGGATTCAACTTTGGATAGGTTATTTCGTTTTATTTGCAGTTACTGATGTTTTGGGTAAGTTTGAACTATATTATGTAAATGTGCTACTTCTGCTGCAACTTGAACATCGGTGAAATAATTAATCATTGTTGAGAGAGGGCGCAAAACGCAGTTCAGACAGGGAAATAGACTACAGCTAGAAATACACGTTAGACACTAGTTTCTTTAATGGTCGCATGAAATGGTAATATCGCTACAAATAAGGACATTTAATACATGCAGTAATATCATTTAGGTTTTTATTATAGAAAATTATTATATTTTTAATTAAACTAAATTCAACATAACTGGATAAATGGATAACAAATGTTAACTCCAAACTCGTTTTGTTGTAATCTGTCAAAATCTGTCCACATCGCTCCCCGTGTTCTCCCCAGACTGTTTGAGACTGGCCTCTAGTTTCCATCTTTCCCCTTATGACTCCTTATCACCCGATGAGATGACAAAGGGGAATTATAGGCTTAGCATTCTGCTAGTAAGAGGACCATGTTAATTGTGTGTGTGTGTGTGTGTGTGTGTGTGTGTGTGTGTGTGTGTGTGTGTGTGTGTGTGTGTGTGTGTGTACACATGCGAGACTGTGTGCAGGTGTGTCCCATTACTTGAGGTTCAATAAGCATGCCAAAGTTATTCGATTGATCGCCAAGAATAACCACTATTTATTAAAAAGGTCATACACACACCAAATTACTGTAGGTTATCTACACCCTAACAAAGAAGTCTTACAGGAATCCTGCATGTAAAATCCTACAGGAATCCTGCAGGATTCCTGTACGATTTTCGGGGCCAGTTTCCTGTAGGACAATTCCTGCATGAATGCTGCAGGATCCTGTAGGAATCATGCAGGTAGTCTTTCAAGAAAGCTTTTCCTGAAGGACTACCAGAAGGAATTGTCCTAGAGCAAAATGGCCCCAAAATACTTTTGATATCCTGTAGATATGATTCCTGAAGGTAATTCTAAAATATTTTCAGGCCATTTTCCTGTAGGACAACCTGTGGGATCTCTTCCTCATCCTTTAAAAATAATTGACATAAAGAATAAGATATCTGATTGCATAGGAATGTTATTATTCAATGCAGCAACAACGGGTGTGTTTGATTGTCCATTTCACCATCACTGCATAAAATATGAATAAATATGGTAAAAGCATAGGTAAAAGAATGAGTCAGTCATTGGCTTAATCAATAAGTGCATCGATGACGTCCCCCCCACAGTGACCTGAAGCCATGAATTACAGGCAACATCCACGCTGAGCTTAATGGGCTGCTGCTTTCAACGTGCGGGACTCAGGCAAAGCATCAATACAGGACTAAGATCGAATCGTACTACACAGGTTCTGATGCTCGCCGGATGTGGCAGGGCTTACAAACCATTACAGACTACAAAGGGAAGCACATCCGAGAGCTGCCCAGTGACAAAAGCCTATCAGACGAGCTAAACTACTTCTATGCTTGCTTCGAGGCAAATAACACTGAAACATGCATGAGAGTACCAGCTGTTCCGGAAGACTGTGTGATCATGCTCTCTGCAGCCGATGTGAGTAAGACCTTTAAACAGGTCAACATTCACAAGGCCGCAGGGACAGACGGATTGACAGGACGTGTACTGCAAGCATGCACTGACCAACTAGCAAGTGTCTTCACTGACATTTTCCACCTTTCCCTGTCCGAGTCTGTAATACCAAAATATTTTAAGCAGACCACCATAGTGACTGTGCCCAAGGACACTAAGGTAACCTGCCTAAATGACTACTGACCCGTAGCACTCACGTCTGTAGCCATGCTGGTCATGGCTCACATCAACACCATTATCCCAGAAACCCTAGACCCACTCCAATTTGCATACCGCCCCAACAGATCCACACATGATCCACAGATGACTTAGTCTTGCAGGAATTGTCATGGTCCTGCAGGAATTTCAACATTTCTGTAGGACGTCATGCTCCTGCAGGAGTCCTGCAGGAGCATTGGAGATTTTGTCAGTCCTACAGGATTCCTGCAGAACACCTTCACAAATGGTAGAATTCCTGCATGATTCCTGTAGGACTTTTTGTTCGTGTGCGCCCTTGCACATTTACATTTGTTTGATTGCTATATGTATACTATGCATATGTGGGTGCACGTGTGCGCATGTGTGTCTACATGCTATGTTTACGTAGAGTTTGGTGAGTGACTCTACTGTCATTTCAGGTTCCAACATCTGTACATCCCGAGGGGCCAGCACATGTAAGCAGTGTCTGGCTGTACATCCTACCTGTGCGTGGTGTTCCCAAGAGGTGTGTCTAAATTCTCCCTGATATCTCCTTCAATTCTCCTTTCCTGAGGGATCACTGATCCGTGTAACAGAGGTGGTTTGCCTATGACCTAAATATGTGCGCTAGCTCCCCTGAGCTAATGCCTAGGCTTAGCTCAGAAGGCTAACACAGTCTTGTGGCACGCAGACGACTCCTGTTTGGACATGTTGTAATCAATCTGATGATTGACATCAAGGAAATTGGGCCACAGAATAGTGTTGTAATTGTAGTTAATGGCAATGGATGGAGACTGCACTTTGGCAATTCCCTGGCATGTGTTACTCCCTTCCTCCCCGAAATGTTTATTCATTTTCTCCACGTATTCATCCATATGGTTATATTTCTGGGTTGCTCCACCAATTCTGTGTAACTTGGTCAAAAAGACTTGACAAATTTACAAATATTATTTTTTAAATAGAAAACTGACTATGTAAGTGCCTATAGTAAGTGCCTATTAAGTGCCAAATAAAGTAACAGGGTTGACCATAACAGGGTTAACGATTTCTTTTTAAATCAACCATGAATCCACTTGTGACAGGGGGAATTTAAGCTTGTTGTGTGCAGCAGGTAGTGGCAATTGAATCCAAGCTAAAAGAAAATACATGTGAAATTGTTGAAACAATTTTAGCCTGTCTATTTCTAGGTAACAGGGTTGATGTGCTATGCTCGGCCCACTCAGTTTTCCACCACAAACATTCAGAAATGGCCAAAAACAGCTCACTTTTACTCTATGATTTTGATTATTAGATGTTCATATTTCAAAATATTTAAAAATGAATCGTTTCACTGTATCAAAGAGATACTTCAGGATTTTGGCAATGAAGCCCTTTATCTACTTCCCCCAGAGTCAGATGAACTCATGGATACCGTTTTTTATTTCTCTGTTTGAAGGAAGTTGCTAACTAGTGTGAGCACAATGACTGGAAGTCTATGGTAACTGCTAGCATGCTAGTTAGTTTTGACTTACAAAACTACCTCTAACTTCCTTCATACCAGATGCAGAAACATAAAACATGTATTCATGAGTTTCTGGCTCTGGGGAACTAGATAAATAACTTCATTGCCAAAATCCTTAAATATCCCTTTAAAACGAGAGTTCAGTTCATGTAAGAGGGTTGACCTTAAAATGAGAAAAAGAAGTAAATGATTCACTAATCACATGAAATAAATAGTCATCTTCAGAAATGACTTTGTCAAAGCAACAAAATAAGTAGGGCCTTACAAAGATGGTGGAATTTTGAGACACTTTGGGATTAAGTGGGTTAAAATCTTCCTAGAAGTGATACAGGTTGACGAAGAATTTTGGCACTTTAGCAAGCATTTATTTATATGATTTTTGGAATTCTCTATATGGTCTATATTAAGTAGCAAGTAATTTACTATAACAGGCTTTTAAATATTGGTCCACAATTTCTAATCCAAATATTAAAGTGGAACGACCCTTCTATGGCATGGGGCATGTCAGGACTTGCCCTTTCACCTCCATGGCCTGGCCAAAAACAAGATGGCCTACCCCAAACAACACATAGGCTGTGTTAGAACTGCTACTTCTAGCTTTTTTGAAGGGAATGGTAGAGATGATTAACACTTCCTGTTTCTCTCACTAACTTCCTGAATTGTTCCATCAGGACTTTGGGCAGGGTGTGGCAGGCTCGTCTCGTTGTGACCTGAAGCGTAACCTATTGGTGGCGGGCTGTGCTCCTCCGACTGCCCTTGAGTTCCCCACCAGCAAGCTGCAGGTGAAGGAGGACCGGCCCCTCAGCAACAAGGCAGCCGGAGACACGGCCGATGCCACGCAGATCCAACCTCAGAGACTCCACATCACCCTCAGACCAGGTGAGATTATTAGGCTGAGACCAGGTAAGATTATTAGACCAACACCAGGTGAGATTATTACACATAGATCAAAAGAGATTATGCCTATTACATTTAGGCCAAGTGGGATTAACACAATGAAACCAGTTGGGATTATTACACTCAGACCAGGTGATATTATTATACCCTCAGACCAGGTGAGATTATTACACGGACAACAAGTGAGATTATTACACTGGTGGGATTATTGCACTCAAAACAGGTGAGATTATTACACATTCAGACCAAGTGAGACTTCATGTCACCCTCAGACCAGGTGAGATTATTAGACTGATACCACATCACCCTCAGACCAGGTGATATTATTACATGAGACCTGATGAGGTTATTACATGCAGACAGCTCATCCCAAATTTCCACCTCTCCCCCTGTCAGATGACTCCAAGCGGTTCACAGTGAAGGTGCGCCAGGTGGAGGACTACCCGGTGGACCTGTATTACCTCATGGACCTGTCCTTCTCCATGAACGATGACCTGTTCCGCCTCCGCACCCTGGGGAAAGGCCTGGCCAAGGAAATGGGACGCACCACCAGCAACCTGCGCATGGGCTTCGGAGCCTTCGTGGACAAGCCACTGTCACCTTACATGTACATCTCCCCCAAGGAGGCCCTGCTCAACCCCTGTCACGGGTAAGCCAGGGTTAAACCAGGGATAAACCAGGGATAACTTTGTTATACTTTTTGTTTATTCTTAATTTAAACAGGTTCATGACATTAAAATGGGGAATATACCTGTATATCCACATTGACACCAAATTTGCACCCCAATAACTATCAGTCCTTGTATGACTTCCTCTTTAAACTTGAGAGTGGTCACGTTTCCCCAGCCCCGTCCTTCTTCTCACCAAACAGTGGCAAGGTCAGGCTATTGAAATTGTAGGTTGTGCCTTTAAACTGTCATGTATACAAGCTAGCTGTTGGTGTTGAGTCATTCTGAGACTCTGTGGGTGATGATGCTTAGTCAGCGTGTAGGAGTCAGACACAAGTAATCCAGAGATCTCGACGGGGGTTTAAGGAGAGAATACAAGATTGGCCGTCTCCACCCTGGTTTAGCTAAACTTTTCGCTGGTTTGAGGTTTTGCTCCCTCACATTCCTGTTATCTTTTTCTCTCTCTCACACTCTCTCTCTCTCCCTCCCTCACGTCATCTCTCTCTCCCTCACTCACACACGTCATCTCTCTCTCTCTTTCTCTCTCACTCACACACATCATCTCTCTCTCTCTCTCTCTCTCTCTCTCTCTCTCTCTACTAGAACAGTACTGTATACAGTGCATATGTACAGTGCTTTTTCTACATTTTGTTACGTTACAGCCTTATTCTAAAATGGATACAATATTTTTTTCCCGTCATTAATCTACACACAATACCTCATAATGACAAAGCAAGAACAGGTTTTTAGAATTTTTTGCAAATGTATTCAAAATAAAAAACACAAGACCCTTTGCTATGAGACTCGAAATTGAGCTCAGGTGCATCCTGTATCCAATGATCATCCTGGAGATGTTTCTACAACTTGATTGGAGTCCACCTGTGGTAAATTCAATTGATTGGACATGATAAGGTCCCACAGTTGACAGTGCGTGTCAGATCAAAAACCAAGCCATGAGGTCGAAAGGATTGCCCGTAGAGCTCCGAGACAGGATTGTGTTGAGGCAGAGATCTGGGGAAGGATACCAAAACATTTCTGCACCATTGAAGGACAACGACTCTAAGCACACAGCCAAGACAACGCCGAAGTGGCTTCGGGACAAGTCTCTGAATGTCCTTGAGTGGCCCAGCCAGAGCACGGACCTGAACCCAATCGAACATCTCTGGAGAGACCTGAAAATAGCTGTGCAGCAACACTGCTCTTCCAAACTGACACAGTTTGAGAGGATCTGCAGAGAAGAATTGGAGAAACTCCCCAAATACAGGTCTCCCATGCTTGTAGCACCATACCCAAGAAGACTCGAGGCACACTTACAAAGGTGCTTCAACAAAGTACTGAGTAAATGGTCTGAATACTTAAGGAAATGTGATATTTCAGTTTCAGTTTTGTATGTTTAATAAATTTGCTAAAATGCCTAAACCTGTTTTTGCTTTGTCGATATGGACTATTGTGTGTTGGTTGGATGAGGGTAAAAAACTATTTAATCAATTTTAGAATAAGGCATAACAAAATGTGGAAAAAGTCAAGGGGTCTGAATACATTTTGAATGCACTGTAAATCAATGTATTTGTATTTACCTTTATTTAGACTGTAAATCAATGAGATGATAGAGGACGCCATTTTTTTATGAGCATGGCCTTATTTCGATTGTAGCATATTGGATGACTGTCATTCATATTCCATTCACATTGATAGGTTTATGATACTAAAATTTTCCCTATACCCATCATGAGGTCGTTACAATCTAGCATATCAATGAACGTTTACAACGTAGGTGCACAGGTCGTGAGAAATGTGAGTAATTAAGGTGACAGAGTGACGCGTTTAATACCGCCTTGCACACTCTTGCCTGCATCAACAGAATTGGCGGAATGAATACACCTCTGATCACACGGAAACACAGTTCACTTTCATAGCAGCCACATACTTACAGCATGAACATTTTGCTCGTTGCATAATTCCTTCTCGCATCTACACACTCTCCTCCTCTGCCCTTCTCCTTTTGCATGTGGACTTCAGTACACAACAAATCATCTGTCCGTGACCAGACTAAAAAAAACATTTCAAGACAAACCATATAACTGCTAACTGCTACGCATAGCCTACATTGTTGTCACCCTATTAGATAATAACATCATACTTAACATACAGTGGCTTGCGGCAGTATTCACCCCCCTTGGCATTTTTCCTATTTTGTTGCCTTACAACCTGGAATTAAAATATATTTTTTGGGGGGGGTTGTATAATTAAATTTACACAACATGCCTACCACTTTGAAGATGCAAAATAGTTTTTATTGTGAAACAAACAAGAAATAAGACAAAAAAACTTAACTTGAGCTTGCATAACTATTCACCCCCCCAAAGTCAATACTTTGTAGAGCCACCTTTTGTAGCAATTACAACTGCAAGTCTCTTGGGGTATGTCTCTATAAGCTAGGCACATCTAGCCATTGGGATTTTTGCCCGTTCTTCAAGGCAAAACTGCTCCAGTTCCTTCAAGTTGGATTGTTTCTGCTGGTGTACAGCAATCTT
Source organism: Oncorhynchus keta (assembly GCF_023373465.1). NCBI lineage: Eukaryota > Metazoa > Chordata > Actinopteri > Salmoniformes > Salmonidae > Oncorhynchus > Oncorhynchus keta. The sequence goes on from NC_068423.1 coordinate 7,752,392, forward strand.
TAAGTCATACCACAGATTATCAATTGGATTGAGGTCTGGGCTTTGACTAGGCCATTCCAAGACATTTAAATGTTTCCCCTTAAACCACTTGAGTGTTGCTTTAGCAGTATGCTTAGGGTCATTGTCCTGCTGGAAGATGAACATCTGTCCCAGTCTCAAATCTCTGGAAGACTGAAACAGGTTTCCCACAAGAATTTCCCTGTATTTAGCGCCATCCATCATTCCTTCAATTCTGACCAGTTTCCCAGTCCCTGCCAATGAAAACATCCCCACAGCATGATGCTACCACCAGCATGCTTCCCTGTGGGAATGGTGTTCTTGGGGTGATAAGAGGTGTTGGGTTTGTGCCAGACATAGCGTTCTCCTTGATGGTCAAAAAGCTCAATATTTGTCTCATCTGACCAGAGTACCTTCTTCCATATGTTTGGGGAGTCTCCCACATGCCTTATGGCGAACACCAAATGTGTTTGCTTATTTTTTTCTTTAAGCAATGTTTTTTTTTCTGGCCACTCTTCCGTAAAGCCCAGCTCTGTGGAGTGTACTGCTTAAAGTGGTCCTATGGACAGATACTCCAATCTCCGCTGTGGAGCTCCTTCAGGGTTATCCACATTTGCACAGCAGGGATAGTGTCACGTGTGCTTCCTCTCAGGCCTCTAAGTCATCAGGCTGCTAGTTATGGCGCACACCTGTCACCATCGCTATGTGCAACTCCGCTTCATTAGACTTACCTGGACTCCATCACTTCCCTGATTACCTTCCCTATACAGTTGATGTCAGAAGTTTACATACACCTTAGCCAAATACATTTAAACTCAGTTTTTCACAATTCCTGACATTTAATCCGAGTAAAGATTCCCTGTTTTAGGTCAGTTAGGGTCACAACTTTATTTTAAGAATGTGAAATGTCAGAATAATGGTAGAGAGAATGATTTATTTCAGCATGTATTTCTTTCATCACATTCCCATTGGGTCAGAAGTTTACATACACTCAATTAGTATTTGGTAGCATTGCCTTTAATTTGTTTAACTTGGGTCAAACATTTCGGGTAGCCTTCCACAAGCTTCCCACAATAAGTTGGGTGAATTTTGGCCCATTCCTCCTGACAGAGCTGGTGTAACTGAGTCAGGTTTGTAGGGCTCCTTGCTCGCACACATTTTTTCAGTTCTACCCTCAAATGTTCTATAGGTTTTTGTGATGGCCACTCCAATACCTTGACCTTGTCCTTAAGCCATTTTGCCACAACTTTGGAAGTATGCTTGGGGTCATTGTCCATTTGGAAGACCCATTTCCGACCAAGCTGTAACAAGACTGATGTCTTGTCTTGAGATGTTGCTTAAATATGTCCACATCATTTTCTTCCTCATGCTGCCATCTATTTTGTGAAGTGCACCAGTCCCTCCTGCAGCAAAGCACCCCCACAATATGATGCTGCCGCCCCATGCATCATGGTTGCGATGGTGTTCTTTGGCTTGCAAGCCTCCCCCTTTTTCCTCCAAACATAACGATGATCATTATGGCCAAACAGTTTTATTTTTGTTTCATCAGACCAGAGAACATTTCTCCAAAAAGTACAATATTTGTCCCCATGTGCAGTTGCAAACCATAGTCTGGCTTTTTTAATGTTGGTTTTGGAGCAGTGGCTTCTTCCTTGCTGAGCAGCCTTTCAGGTTATGTCAATATAGGACTCGTTTTACTGTGGATATAGATACTTTTGTACATGTTTCCTCCAGCATCTTCACAAGGTCCTTTGCTGTTGTTCTGGGATTGATTTGCACTTTTCGCACCAAAGTACATTCATCTCTAGCGGACAGAACACGTCTCCTTCCTGAGCGGTATGACGGCTGTGTGGTCCCATGGTGTATATACTTGCGTACTATTGTTTGTACAGATGAACATGGTACCTTGAGGCATTTGGAAATTGCTCGTAAGGATTAACCAGACTTGTGGAGATCTACAATTTTTTCTGAGGTCTTTGCTGATTTCTTTTGATTTTCCCATGATGTCAAGCAAAGAAGCACTGAGTTTGAAGGTTGGCCTTGAAATACATACACAGGTACACCTCCAATTCACTCAAATGATGTCAATTAGCCTAACAGAAGCCATTACATAATTTTCTGGAATTTTCCAAGCTGTTTAAAGGCACAATCAACTTCTGACACACCGGAATTGTGATTATAGTGAATTATAAGTGAAATAATCTGTCTGTAAACAATTGTTGGAAAATGTACTTGTGTCATGCACAAAGTAGATGTCCTAACCGGCTTGTCAAAATTAGAGTTTGTTAACAAGAAATTTGTGGAATGGTTGAAAAACGAGTTTTAATCACTCCAACCTAAGTGTATGTAAACTTCCGACTTCAACTGTATATGTCACTCCCTTTGGTTCCTTCCCCAGGCGTTGTTGCCTCTCTCATCCTCACTCAATGCCTAGGTTTACCTCCACTGTACTCACACCCTACCATGCCCTTGTCTGTGCATTATGCCCTGAATCTATCCTACCACGCCCAGAAGTCTGCTCCTTTTACTCTCTGTTCCGAAAGCACTAGACGACCATTTACATTACATTTAAGTCATTTAGCAGACGCTCTTATCCAGAGCGACTTACAAATTGGTGCATTCACCTTATGACATCCAGTGGAACAGCCACTTTACAATAGTGCATCTAAATCTTTTAAGGGGGGTGAGAAGGATTACTTTATCCTATCCTAGGTATTCCTTAAAGAGGTGGGGTTTCAGGTGTCTCCGGAAGGTGGTGATTGACTCCGCTGTCCTGGCGTCGTGAGGGAGTGTGTTCCACCATTGGGGAGCCAGAGCAGCGAACAGTTTTGACTGGGCTGAGCGGGAACTGTACTTCCTCAGTGGTAGGGAGGCGAGCAGGCCAGAGGTGGATGAACGCAGTGCCCTTGTTTGGGTGTAGGGCCTGATCAGAGCCTGGAGGTACTGAGGTGCCGTTCCCCTCACAGCTCCGTAGGCAAGCACCATGGTCTTGTAGCGGATGCGAGCTTCAACTGGAAGCCAGTGGAGAGAGCGGAGGAGCGGGGTGACATGAGAGAACTTGGGAAGGTTGAACACCAGACGGGCTGCGGCGTTCTGGATGAGTTGTAGGGGTTTAATGGCACAGGCAGGGAGCCCAGCCAACAGCGAGTTGCAGTAATCCAGACGGGAGATGACAAGTGCCTGGATTAGGACCTGCGCCGCTTCCTGTGTGAGGCAGGGTCGTACTCTGCGGATGTTGTAGAGCATGAACCTACAGGAACGGGCCACCGCCTTGATGTTAGTTGAGAACGACAGGGTGTTGTCCAGGATCACGCCAAGGTTCTTAGCGCTCTGGGAGGAGGACACAATGGAGTTGTCAACCGTGATGGCGAGATCATGGAACGGGCAGTCCTTCCCCGGGAGGAAGAGCAGCTCCGTCTTGCCGAGGTTCTTATAGCATTTAGCCGTACTCTTATCCTACTCCTCTGTTCCTGTGGTGATGTTAAGCTTAACCCAGGCCCTGTGTGTCCCCAGGTGCTCTCATGTGTTAACTTCTGTAACCGGAAAAGCCTTGGGTTCATACATGGTAACATCAGAAGCCCCCTCCCTAAGTTTGCTTTATTCACTGCTTTAGCACACTCCACCAACCCTGATGTCCTCGCTGTGTCTGAATCCTGGCTTAGGAAAGCCTCCAAAAAATCTGAAATTTCCATCCCCAATTACAACATTTACCGACAAGATAGAACTTCTAAAGGGGGCAGAGTTGCAATCTGTCCTACTATCCAGGTCTATGCCCAAACAGTTCGAGCTACTACTTTTAAAAATCCATCTCTCCAGAAATAAGTCTCTCACTGTTTCCACGTGTTATTGACCCCCTCAGCTCCCAGCTGTGCCCTGGACACCATATGTGAATTGATTGCCCCCCCCCCATCTACTGTCAGAGTTCGTACTGTTAGGTGACCTAAACTGGGATATGCTTAACACCCCGGCCGTCCTACAATCTAAGATAAATGCCCTCAATCTCACACAAATTATCAAGAAACCTACCAGGTACAACCCCAAATCCGTAAACATGGGCACCTTCATAGATATCATCCTGACCAACTTGCCCTCTAAATACACCTCTGCTGTTTTCATCCAGTATCTCAGCGATCACTGCCTCATTGCCTGCATCCGTTATGTGTTCGCGGTCAAACGACCACCCCTCATCACTGTCAAACGCTCCCTAAACACTTCTGAGAGCAGGCCTTTCTAATCGACTTGGCCCGGGTATCCTGGAAGGATATTGACCTCATCCTGTCGGTAGAGGATGCCTGGTTGTTCTTCAAAAGTGCCTTACTCGCCATCTTAAATAAGCATGCCCCTTTAAAAAAATGTAGAACTAAGGACCGATATAGCCCTTGGTATACTCCAAACTTGACTGCCCTTGACCAGCACAAAAACATCTTGTGGCGCACTGCACCGCACTGCACTGAGGCTAGGAAACACTGTCACCACCAATAAATCCACGATAATCGAGAATTTCAACAAGCATTTCTCCACGGCTGGCCATGCTTTCCACCAGGCTACCCCAACCCCGGGCAACAGCTCTGCACCCCCGGCAGCAACTGGACCAAGCCCCCCCGCTTCTCCTTCACCCAAATCCAGATAGTTGATGTCCTGAAAGAGCTGCAGAATCTAGATCCCTACAAATCAGCTGGGCAAGACAATCTGGACCCTCTCTTCCTAAAATTATCCGCCGCCATTGTCGCAACCCCTATTACTAGTCTGTTCAACCTCTCTTTCGTATCGTCTGAGATTCCTAAAGATTGGAAAGTGGCCGCGGTCATTCCCCTCTTCAAAGGGGGAGACACTCTAGACTCAAACTGTTACAGACCTATATCCATCCTGCCCTGCCTTTCTAAAATATTCAAAAGCCAAGTGAACAAACAGATCACCGGCCATCTCAAATTCCAGACTCTTTTCTCTGTATATATCAATGATGTCTCTCTTTGCTGCTGGGGATTCTTTGATCCACCTCTACGCAGACGACACCATTCTGTGTACATCTGGCCCTTCTTTGGACACAGTGTTAACAAACCTCCAAACGAGCTTCAATGCCATACAACACTCCTTCCGTGGCCTCCAACTGCTCTTAATTGCCAGAAAAACTAAATGCATGCTCTTCAAATGATCACTGCCAGCACCCGCCCGCCTGCCTAGCATCACTACGCTGGACGGTTCTGACTTAGAATATGTGGACAACTACAAATATCTAGGTGTATGGCTAGACTGCAAACTCTCCTTCCAGACTCACATTAAGCATCTCCAATCCAAAGTTAAATCGATAATCGGCTTCCTATTTTGCAACAAAGCCTCCTTGCCTCCTTCACCCATGCTGCCAAACATACCCTCATAAAACTGACTATCCTGCCAGTCCTTGACTTCAGCGATGTCATTTACAAAATAGCTTCCATCACTACTCAGCAAATTGGATGCAGCCTATCACAATGCCATCCGTTTTGTCACCAAAGCCCCATATACTACCCATCATTGTGACCTGTATGCTCTCGTTGGCTGGTCCTCGCCACATATTAGTCGCCAAACCCACTGGCTCCAGGTCATCTATAAGTCTTTGCTAGGTAAAGCCCCGCCTTATCTCAGCTCACTGGTCACCATAGCAACACCCACCAGTAGCACACGTTCCAGCAGGTATATTTCACTGGTCATCCCCAAAGCCAACACTTCCTTTGGCCGCCTTTCCTTAAATTTCTCTGCTGCCAATGACTGGAACGAATTGCAAAAACTGAAGTTGGAGACTTATATCTCCCTCACTAACTTCAAGCATTGGCTGTCAGAGCAGCTTACCGATCGCTGCAGCTGTACACAGCCCATCTGTAAAAGCCACCTACCTACATCATCCCATCATCCCATCATCTGCTCTTTTGCAAACCAGTATTTCTACTTACACATCCTCATCTGCACATCTATCACTCCAGTGTTAATTGCTAAATTGTAATTACTTTGCCACTATGACCTATTTATTGCCTTACCTCCTTACTTCATTTGCACACACTGTATACAGATTTTCTGTTGTGTCATTGACTGTATGTTTGTTTTTGTCGCACTGTTTTGCTTTATCTTGGCCAGGTCACAATTGTAAATAGGAACTTGTTCTCAACTGGCCCTACATGGTCAAATAAAGGTGAAATATATATTTTTTTAATTGATTGTTTCTGTTCCTGTATCATGTCTGTGCATTGTTTGTCTTTCTTATTTTGTATTATGTTGTGTTTATTTATTAAAACACTCACTCCCTGAACTTGCTTCCAGACTCTCAGCGCACATCATTACAGAATAACGCCTCACCTAAGGGAAGCATCAGGGAGTTTTTTCAGTGGGAATGACGTTGGGTCTGGGAGCTGCTACAGGCTCTCATGCCTCAGACAGATCGCCAGGCTCCCCTGCCTCCGCCGGTTCGTCAGACTCTCATGCCTCAGCCGGATCGCCAGACTCCCCTGCCTCAGCTGGCTCATCGGGCTTCCATACCTTCACCGGATCGCCAGGCTCGTCTGCTTCCACCGGCTCGTCAGGCTCTCATGCCTCAGCCGGATCACCAGGCTCTCCTGCCTCAGCCGGTTTGTCAGGTTCCCGCACTCCAGCCAGTGACAGGTTCCCGCGCATCAGCAAGGGTGACTGGTCTGCTCCTGATCTCCGGGATCGTCCATTTGGTTGGCGTCCTGCGGCAGTAGCCGCACGTCGGTGAAGGGGTACTGTCACGTGTGCTCCCTCTCGGGCCTCTATATCACTAGGCTGCTTGTTATGGCGCACACCTGTCACCATCATTATGCGCACCTGCACTTCATCAGACTCACCTGGACTCCCTCACATCCCTGATTACCTTCCCTATATATGTCACTCCCTTTGGTTCCTTCCCCAGGCGTTATTGTTTCTGTTCCTGTGTCAGGTCTGTGCGTTGTTTGTGTTTCTTATTTTGTATTATGTTGTGTTTATTTATTAAAACACTCACTCCCTAAACTTGCTTCCTACTCTCACTGCACATCGTTACAACTAGCTAGCTGTAGCTTATGCTCTCAGTACTAGATTCATTCTCTGATTCTTTGATTGGGTGGACAACATGTCAGTTCATGCTGCAATAACTTTGATAGGTTGGAGGACGTCCTCCGGAAGTTGTCATAATTACTGTGTAAGTGTATGGAAGGGGGTGAGAGCCATGAACCTCCTAGGTTTTGTAGCCAGAGGAGGACTGAAGCTAGCTGTCCTCCGTCTACACCATGGTACTACCCTACAGAGTTCTGTTGAGGCTACTGTAGACCTTCATTGCAAAACAGTGTGTTTTACTCAATTATTTAGTGACATGAATATACTTAATATAGTTTTATCTAAAAAGGATAACTTTTTAATGTTTCACTATTATTTTTTAATGAATATCACTGAGGATGGTCGTCCCTTTCATCCTCTGAGGAGCTTCCACTGATGTAAATGTAAATCATTTTCCCCTCTTTGTATAACTAGAACAGTGGGGTGAATGGATGGATGGATGGATTGATTCATTAATTGATTCACTGATGGATTATTTAATGAATTCATTGATTGGCAGGATCAACACCACCTGCCTGCCCCAGTTTGGCTACAAGCATGTGCTGTCTCTGACTGAGGAGGTGGGCCGCTTCACTGAGGAGGTGAAGAAACAAATTGTGTCCAGGAACAGAGATGCCCCCGAGGGAGGCTTCGACGCCATTATACAGGCTGCCGTGTGTAATGTGAGGCCAGTGTAACGTCACGCACACACACAGTGTCTTACTCTTTATCTTTCTACCATTTTTGTTCACTCACCCATCCTTTGTTGGTCAACCTCAGGAGAAGATCGGTTGGCGTCAGGGTGCCTCTCACCTCCTGATCTTCACCACCGATGCCAAGACCCACGTGGCGCTTGATGGGCGCCTGGCGGGTATCGTGCAGCCCAATGACGGGAAGTGCCACCTCAACTCAGAGAACATGTACAGCATGTCTACTATCATGGTCAGATCATGTGTCACTTGTGTGTATGTGTTCGTGTGTGTGTGTGTGTGTGTGTGTGTGCTCATGTGTTTGAAACTCCTCACTCTGCTCTTCCTCTTCCAGGACTACCCGTCACTGGCTCTGATCACAGAGAAGATGTCAGAGAACAACATCAACCTCATCTTTGCCGTCACCAGTCCTGTGGTGCCCCTGTACCAGGTCAGTAACAATTCATTGAGCCAACCAATCAATCAGTGTCTTTGGAAAGTTTGCACAAATGTTCACGTTCACATGTTTTGACTTACAATGGAATTCAAATGTATTGAATGATTTCTTTGTTTGACAGAACTACAGTGAGCTAATTCCTGGGACCACTGTGGGCACCCTGTCCAATGACTCAGGCAATGTCATCCAGCTCATATTAAATGCCTATGCGGTGAGTGGACCTGCGTGTGTGTGTGTGTGTATGTGTCTATCTGTGTGTGTGTGTGTCTTTGTGTCTGTGTGTGTGTCTGTGTGTGTGTCTGCGTGTGGGTAGGTGCTACCATGAGTCTGTGTGTCTTTATATCTGTAGTGCCTTCAGAAAGTATTCACACCCCTTGACTTTTTCCACATTTTGTTGTGTTACAGCCTGAAATTCGATTTTTTTTCTACACACAATAGCCCATAATGTGAAATGGAATTATGTTTTTAGACATTTTTACAAATTAATAACAAATGAAAAACTGAAATGTCTGTCAATAAGGATTCAACTCCTTTGTTATGGCCAGCCTAAAGAAGTTCAGTAAACATGTGCTTAACGAGTCACATCATAAGTTGCATGGACTCACTCTGTGCGCAATAATAGTGTTTAACATGATTTTGTAATACTACCTTATCTCTGTACCCGACACATACAATTATCTGTAAGGTCCCTCAGTCAAGCAGTGAATTTTAAACACAGATTCAATCACAAAGACCAGGGAGGTTTTCCAATGCCTCGCAAAGAAGGGCACCTATTGGTAGATGGTTAAAAAAAAGCAGGCATTAAATATCCCGGTAAGCATGGTGAAGTTATGAATTACACTTTGGATGGTGTATCAATACACCAAATTACAGATAGAGGCGCCCTTCCTAACTCAGTTGCTGGAGATTAAGGAAACCGCTCAGGGATTTCGCCATGAGGCCAATGGTGACTTTAACACAGTTCTAGAGTTTAATGGCTGTGATAGGAGAACACTGAGAATGGATCAGTAACCTTGTAGTTAATAATTCTAACCTAATTGACAGAGTGAAAAGAAGGAAGCCTGTACAGAAAACAAATATTCCAAAACATGCATCCTGTTTGCAGCAAGGCACTAAAGTAATACTGCAAAAAAACGTGGCAAAGCAATTCACTTTTTGTCCTGAATACAAAATGTTATGTTTTGTGGAAAATCTAATACAACACATTACTGAGTACCACTCTCCATATTTTCAAGCATAGTGTTGGCTGCATCATGCTATCAAATCAAAATCAAATCAAAAATGATTTATCACATGCACTGAATACAACTGGTATAGACTTTACAGTGAAATGCTTTTTTACGAAACTTTCCCAATGATGCAGAGTTGAAAAAAATATATACAGCATTTTAAAATAGTAACCAACACAAGAGGAATAAAATAGAATACACAAGAATGGAGCTATATATAGTACCAGCTATGTACCAGTACCAGATAAATGTACAGAGGTACCTGAGGTAGATATGTACATAAAGGCAGGGTAAAGTGGCTACGCATCCGGATAGATAATAGTAAAATAAAATAAAGAACAGAGTAGCAGCAGCAAATTATGAGGGTGTGTGTGTGTGTGTGTGTGTGTGTGTGTGTGTGTGTGTGTGTGTGTGTGTGTGTGTGTGTGTGTGTGTGTGTGTGTGTGTGTGTGTGTGTGTGTGTGTGCGTATGTAGTGTTTGAATGTGTGAGGGATTTGTGTGGGAGTGACAGTGTAGAGTGTGTGAGTGTCTATGTATATATGATATGTATATAATGCCTACTGAGTGTGTTTAGGGTCAGTGCAAGATAGTTTGGGTACCATTCATTGACTATTGACTATTGAGCAGTCTGGCTATTTAACGGTCGTATGGCTTGGGGGTAGACGCTGTCTTGGAGCCTGTTGTACCGAGCAACAATGCTCCGGTACTGTTTACCGGACAGTAGCAGAGTGAACAGTTTATGGCTTGGGTGGCTTGAGTCTTTTGTCGGGCCTTCCCCTGACACTGCCTGATATAGAGGTCCTGGATGGCAGGTTTGGGAGTTCTGCGTCGCTGGTCAGCTCCTGGCTGGGTTTCCCTTCATAATCCGTTATCGTCTGCAAGCCCTGCCACATACAGTGAGCATCGTAGCCGGTGTAATAGGTTTCCACCGTCCTCCTATAGTGTCCTTTTGCATGTTTGATGTCTCGTCGGATTTCTTGTATGCGTCCATGTCAGTGTCCTGTTTAGTGTAAGTGGATAGCTCTAGCCTTTAGCCAAAAATGGATGTTGCCTGTAGTCCATGGTTTTTGGTTGGAACACGTTCTTATAGTCACTGTGGGGATGACATTGTCTGTGCAGTTATTGATGAAACCCGTGACTGTTGTGGTAAACTGCTCAATGTTATTTTTTTAATATGTTTTTTTATTTAACCTTTATTTAACTAGGCAAGTCAGTTAAGAACAAATGATCAGATGAATCTTGTTTGAACTTTTGTTTGTAAACAGTATGCAGGAGAATGGAATCATGGTCAGATTTGCCGAAGGGAGGGCCTTGTACGCGTTTCTATGGGCGACCATAGTGACGCAAAACCCTAGTGACCCTAGTGGCGCAAGAGATGTGTTGGTATGCTTGTAATCGTTAAGGACTGGAGAGTTTTTCAGGAGAAAAATTAAATGGAAAGGAGCTAAGCAGAGGCAACATCCTAGAAGAAAACCTGGTTCAGTCTGCTTTCCATCAGACAATGGGAGATTAATTCACCTTTCAGCAGGACAATAACCTAAAACACAAGGTCAAATCTACACTGGAATCACTTTTCAAGAAGACAGCGAATGTTCCCGGCTGGCCACGTTACAGTGTTGACTTAAATCTGCTTAAATCTATGTTTGTCTAGCAATGATCAACAACCAATTTGACAGAGCTTGAAGAATTTTGAAAAGAATAATGGGCAAATGTTGCACAATCCAGGTGTGGAAAGCTCTTAGAGTTTTACCCAGAAAGACTCACAGCTGTAATAGCTGCAGAGGTGATTCTAACATGTATTGGCTCAGGGGGTTGAATTCTTATCCAATGAAGATTATTTAGTGTTTTATCTTTCATGTGTGTGTTTTATGGCTTGTTTCATCTGTGTGTAATTCTGTGCACAGAAAATCCGCTCAGTGATTGACATGGAGACACAGGGGGTTCCTGAGGAGCTGTCTCTCTCCTTCAACGCCACCTGTCTCAATGGAGAGGTCATCCCTGGCATAAAATCCTGCTCTGGACTCAAAATAGGAGACACGGTAAGAGGGCTTTTTCTCAGATCACTTCATCTTTCCTTATTTTTTCTACTTTTCCTGAGAGGTCATCCCTAGCCTATACGTTCCTGCTCTAGACTTCAAACAGGAGACACGGTAATCTCTGGGGCCCTTACCAAATGATGTTGTTTTTTTAAGCCGTCCTCAATCCCCACTTTACTGATGACCTCATATGGGAGAAATTGCTCTGTCTGTCTGTCTGTCTGTCTGTCTGTCTGTCTGTCTGTCTGTCTGTCTGTCTGTCTGTCTGTCTGTCCCTCTCTCTCGGGTCTCTCTCTCTCTCTGTTCTGCTTCTTTGTTCTGCCCAGGGCTACCCTGTTTGAATACTTAAACAATGCACCTTTCCTTCCTCCCTTCCTTGAACTATTCACTGATCTAACCCAAATTGATAGACTAGGAAGGTTTCCATTAAAACACTTTCACCTACCTAGTAATGTCAGATCAACGATTACTTCAAGGAAGGGATGAAGGAAGGGTGTATTTTGTAAGTATTCAAATAGGGTCAAGGACCCCTATACTCTCTTGTATCACTCCGTCCTTCTTCTTCTTATTATTATTTCACTTTCTTGAGAGGTCATTTCGGATCTGCATGCACTCCTCCAGGGAGCTTGCTTCCTTCCCACTTCTATTCTCTCTACTTGTTTTATTTGTTTATTCCTATTATGAGGGAGGGGGTACTTTGCTCTCTTTCCCCTTTTCTTTTGATGGGTGTGTTACTAACTGGTGTGTCTGTGTGTGTCTGTGTGTGTGTCTGGGCCTGGCACCAGCCCGTTTCCTGTACACTTCCCCAGTGCTCTGATTCACTCGTGCCAGCCTCATGATCCATGTCCAACTGTCTAGCTTGGAACAGTCACACACGCACACTCGCATGTTGAGGGGGTCAGTCATATGCACACAGAAAACATCTGAAAAGAGAAATGTGTGCGTACACACTGCTCATATACTCATAGACACCCTCAGTCCCACACCCAAGACCAGGGTTGGGGAGTAACAGCTGACAAAAAATCTGTAAACAGATTACAGATACTTTTGAAAAACTAGATTACTTCGAGGATTACTTTTAAATTCAGAAAGGAGGTTTGACACTTCTCTGTTTTCTCAATGATATTCAAATCAGCATTGAAAAAAGGTGCAAGTTTAAGTTTGTTCCACCTGAGCGAGTCTGACCACAAGTCAGAGACCACTATAGTGACACACCAAATGGGTTTGATCGATCGCGGGAAAAGAGCAGGAATAGGCTTTTGTAGGCTACAGCCCAAGCTATGTCTTCCAATGGTGCGACTGCTGTCAGCATCCAAAGACTATCCAACTTGAATAAACGCTTGGAGGTAAGGATGACAGCAGTGGTGTGGTCTACGGAGATACGGATATCACTTATTATTGTTATCTACATTGCAAATTGATGTGAATCACACTGCTGCTCTCTCATTTAGCTATTTGCCCCTTACGGATTGTGGTTGTTCTGGATGGCTGTTCACAAATCTAAATGTGTATTTGAACCCAATAGTGGTTGATTTCAAGAGGTTTAACCTGCCTATCAATCATTGTTTTTGAAACCAGTGGACAGCCAGTGAAAAATGTACTCTTGCAACAGATGCACAGTGTGGAACCCAGCCTATGGAATAAAATTGTGGCTTTTATTGCTCAATCTAATTCATGCTGACAAAAAAATGACATCCATAGGCCTAACGGACACATGCTCTCACTTATAGTTTTTCTCAGTGGCTTTGGTGCATTTTTCACATCATCCCTAACATGTGCAAAATAATAAGTGCATTTCTCAGACCAATTTGTACAAACTGCAATATACAATAGATATGTTTCTAAAGCTAGTCAGTCACTAAAAATCCTTAGTACATCTCTCAAAAGTAAATATTCATGCCAATGATCATGTCAGTGTCATCAGAATGATAAGTCATTGAGTCATTGTTCACGAACAAGGTCGTCAAAATGTTTAGGCATGTTGTCAGTGTAACTGTGTACTTTGACAGTATTACCTGATGTAAACTTAGGCTACCGTTTGGATGACAGTTACTGTATTGAAAATGCACAAGGCTGCACTTCTATGGCATATATCAATTTCAACAGTACTATTTACATATTACTGTATGTGGGTTATTGATTGAAAGAGACTGGACAACCCAAGGGGCACAAAGGAAAAAAAACGAAATTAGAAAGAAACACAGGAAACATTACATTACATTTAAGTCATTTAGCAGACACTCTTATCCAGAGCGACATACAAATTGGTGCATTCACCTTATGACATCCAGTGGAACAGCCACTTTACAATAGTGCATCTAAATCTTTTAAGGGGGGGGTGAGAAGGATTACTTTATCCTATCCTAGGTATTCCTTAAAGAGGTGGGGTTTCAGGTGTCTCCGGAAGGTGGTGATTGACTCCGCTGTCCTGGCGTCGTGAGGGAGTTTGTTCCACCATTGGGGGGCCAGAGCAGCGAACAGTTGAGACTGGGCTGAGCGGGAACTGTACTTCCTCAGTGGTAGGGAGGCGAGCAGGCCAGAGGTGGATGAACGCAGTGCCCTTGTTTGGGTGTAGGGCCTGATCAGAGCCTGGAGGTACTGAGGAAACCACCCCTAAGGCACAACTTTGCCCGCAGCACTGTTGTGCTGTCTCTACACATCCAGACGTTCCTGTCTGTCGGCCCACATATTCTCATCCACATCACACCGGATATTTTCCCTTCCAATACAAAGTGGAAAGAATCTTTTGGAATGCCTTATCCATCCTCTGCAGGCGTCTACTGTGATGTCCTCACATGCTGCATCCATTGCAGCCAGCAGCGTCATCTGTGTGTGTGGCTGACAATCATACACCTTCCACCTCCATGCTGAAAATAACTCCTCAATTGGGTTAAGGAATGTTGAATAAGGTGTGAGGAATTCTATGAGCATCCTCGGGTGGGTCACAAATCATTGCCTTATGATGTTTGATCGATGGAAACTCATATTATCACAAATGACCACGTACTTTGGCAAATCCTCTCTAAACAGACCCCTCTCATCATCAGGGATGAGAGCCCTGTAGAGAGTCTCTAAAAAGTTGAGTAGATGCTGGGTGTTGTATGGCCCTATAAGGGGGATAGGGGTTAGGACACCATGCTCCGAAATAGCAGCACACATGGTGATATTTCCTCCCCGTTGGCCTGGTAATCACTTTTGATCTAAGAAATGCACCAAAGCGACTGAGAAAAACTGTAAGGGGCACTCTGTAGTTGTGTCATCCATTTTTGTACGTACAGTGGAAGTCGTAAGTTTACATATACCCTAGCCAAATACATTTAAACTCAGTTTTTCACAATTACTGACATTTTTTTTTTATAAAGTAAAAATTCCCTGTTTTATGTCAGGTAGGATCACCACTTTATTTTAAGAAATGTCAGAATAATAGTAGAGAGAATGATTTATTTCAGCTTTTATTTCTTTCAACACATTCCCAGTGGGTCAGAAGTTTACATACACTCAATTAGTATTTGGTAGCATTGCCTTTAAATTGTTTAACTTGGGTCAAACGTTTCGGGTAGCCTTCCACAAGCTTCCACAATAAGTTGGGTGAATTTTGGCTCATTCCTCCTGACAGAGCTGGTGCAACTGAGTCAGGTTTGTAGGCCTCCTTGCTCGCACATGCTTTTTCTGCCCACAAATGTTCTATAGGATTGTGGTCAGGGTTTTGTGATGGCCACTCCAATACGTTGACTTTGTTGTCCTTAAGCCATTTTGCCACAACTTTGGAAGTATGCTTGGGGTCATTGTCCATTTGGAAGACCCATTTGCGACCAAGCTTTAACTTCCTGACTGATGTCTTGAGACGTTGCTTCAATATATCCACATAATTTTCCTGCCTCACGACGCCATCTATTTTGTGAAGTGCACCAGTCCCTCCATCAGCAAAGTACCCCCACAACAGGATGCTGCCACCCCCATGCTTCACGGTTGGGATGGTGTTCTTCAGCTTGCAAGCATCCCCCTTTTTCCTCCAAACATAACGATGGTCATTATGGCCAAACAGTTCTATTTTTATTTCATCAGACCAGAGAACATTTCTCCAAAAAGTACAATCTTTGTCCCCATGTGCAGGTGCACACCGTAGTCTGGATATTTTATGGAGGTTTTGGAACAGTGGCTTCTTCCTTGCTGAACGGCCTTTCAGGTTATGTCAATATAGGACTCGTTTAACTGTGGATATAGATACTTTTGTAAATGTTTCCTCCAACATCTTCACCAGGTCCTTTACTGTTGTTCTGGGATTGATTTGATTTGGACTTTTCGCACCAAAGTACGCTCATCTCTTTGAGACAGAACCCATCTCCTTCCTGAGCGGTATGGTGGCTGCGTGGTCCCATGGTGTTTATAATTGCGTACTATTTTTGTACAGATGAACGTGGTACCTTCAGGCATTTGGAAATTGCTCCCAAGGATAAACCAGACTTGTGGAGGTCTACAATTTTTTTTCTGAGGTCTTGGCTGATATCTTTTGATTTTCACATGATTTCAAGCAAAGAGGCACCGAGTTTGAAGGTAGGCCTTGACATACATCCACAGGTACACTTCCAAATGCTTCAAATGATGTCAATTAGCCTATCAGAAGCTTCTAAAGTCATGACATACTTTTCTGGAATTTTCCAAGCTGTTTAAAGGCACAGTCAATGGAATCTTCTGACCCACTGGAATTGTGATACACTGAACTATAAGTGAAATAATCTGTCTGTAAACACTTGTTAGAAAAATGACTTGTGTCATGCACAAAGTAGATGTCCTAACCGACTTGCCAAAACTATAGTTTGTTTACAAGACATTTGTGGAGTGGTTGAAAAACGAGTTTTAATGACTCCAATCCAAGTGTATGTAAACTTCTGACTTCAACTGTATGTATGTATGTATGTATGTATGTATGTATGTATGTATGTATGTATGTATGTATGTATGTATGTATGTATGTATGTATGTATGTATGTATGTATGTATGTATGTATGTATGTATGTATGTATGTATATATATTGATTCTTGAAGAATATAACTTAGAAATGCCTCATGATATTAGTTGAACTGTCACACTCCATAAGAACCCAAAATGTAAGCTTGTTTTTCTCCAATGTTTGTAAACATTGTAAATGTAAACAAACACTGTATAGCCCCATAACATGGTTAAAACAATCCTTTTAATATCATGGATGGTCAGTCCTTGCATCCAGAGCCCTGTCTATTAATCTGAGAGTGGTTACATTTCTCCAGGCCCATGCCTCAGCATTTATCAAAACAGAGGCGGGGTTTCCTTTTGTTTCATCTGTGGATTGCCCTTTAAACAGCTGCATATTATAAAGATATCAAAGTGTCACCAACAAAAAGGTAAACATGCCTATTGCAAATGTAGCATATGGCACTTTCAGTAGTGCTCAAAGCATGCCATTCCATGAGCACAGCATTTATTTTTCAACTCGAATCAATGAGCCCAATCTGTCCTCCATGACAACAAAATCATAAACAACAGAGTAGGGCTGAATAAAAAAATCCTTAGTTTTGGGGTTATGCTCAGGTTAAACAATTTGGCTAATCTATACTTCCATATTTCCAAATATAGCATCCATATATGGCCAGGTATGTAAACTTAAAAATGGATTTATCCTGCAATAGATGTGGTTCAATTGATAACATACATTTTTACTTCTTCTAATGCCTCTTAAGGGGAAAGTAATCTAAAAGTAACTGGGGCCTGGGGCCACGGTGTAATCAGATTACATTACTGCGTTTGGGTAATCCAAAAATTATGTTACTGATTACAATTTTGGACAGGTAACTAGTAACTGTAACAGATTACATTTAGAAAGTAACCTACCAAAACCCTGCCCAAGACACACACTTTATTGACCTACATCCCCCATCTCTAGAACCACATATTCACATTACACATTCCTCCTGTGTGCTACCCATCTACTCACTGCACTAACCTCTTCTACCTCCACACCTCCACCCTTCTACTCCTCCACACAGGTCTCCTTCAGCGTGGAGGCGCGGGCGCGCGGCTGCCCCAAGGACAAGCGCAAGACGTTCGTCATCAAGCCTGTGGGCTTCAAGGACTCTCTGACCGTCACTGTCACCTTCGAGTGCGAGTGCAAGTGCCAGGCCCGCGCCGAGCCACTTAGCCCTGTCTGTAACAATGGCAACGGCACCTACGAGTGTGGCATCTGCCTGTGTCACCCGGGGCGACTGGGGCCGCGGTGCGAGTGTGCCGAGGGTGACTACAGCACCACGGAACAGGACCGGTGTAGTGTCCCCTCCACCGTGGGCATTGGGGGTGCAGGGGGTCCTGGGGCAGCGGTGTGCACTGGGAGGGGCGACTGCGTGTGTGGGCAATGCGTGTGCCACAGCAGCGACTTTGGCAAGGTGTGGGGCAAGTTGTGCGAATGCGATGACTTCAACTGCCTGCGCTACAAGGGCGAGCTGTGCTCAGGTGAGAGGAGAGGGAAGGAGGGAGGGGTTTCATAGTGCTTAGTGGCTATAACTACAGCCCAGACTTGTAGCTGGTCTGGTCTGGCCACATGTTTACATTTCAGTTAGCTGGAAAATTATTTCTGGCAAGTTCTATAAATGTATAGGTTTTTCAGTGTTTGTGGCCTACAATCTTTCATCACAATCTGACCTTTAAGAATTACATTTAGACAACTTATAACACTTTCTATCCCAAGATTAATTTAGACATCCTCAAAACAAATTCAGTTGTTTCTGTCAGAGTTTCTGGGGAAAAATCTGTGAGCTTTTTCCAGGCCAGTACTAGCCATTCTCAATCCTCACCTTACTGAAGACCTCATATGGGAGGAATTACCAACCATAACAGCCAGCCAGACTCTCTCTCACTCTCTCGCTCTCTCTCTGTCTGCCTCTGTTATGCCCAGGGCTAAGGGCTAGCTCCATTCACAACAAACATGTGGCTCTGTGCTGTGAGCTGCGGCTGTGTGGGCTAAGACATGCGTTTGACTGGTGTGTTTGTGTTTGAGCTGAGCTACTGAGGTAATGATAGAACAAGTGCCTACCAAGCTCCGACTTTGCATTTGTCACGTAGAAAGAACAAGTAGTTAAAGGTTTATTGTTTGTGTGTACGTAGTTAGTGTGGGTTGGGTTTTAGCTAATAAGGCTAATCAGGCGGTCTTACATGCTTATGTATACATTATAACTGCACCACAAGTTGAAGTAAGCTTTAAAAAACGTGTTAACAGTGGTTCTTACAGTAAGTAGTTAGTGTGGTGTGAATTTGAGCTCAAGTTTGGGTGGTTCAGCGAAAGCAAATGTCTAGTGTATGACCATCCTTAGAGTTTAGCTCTAATGCTAGAGGTCATTCACAGTAAGCGATGCCAGAGTGGGTGCCTTGTGAGGTAAGGCAACAAGGCTGCTGAACACAGGGAACACATGTAAAGCCTGCATTATCTGTGCCCCTGTCAAATAGTGGATTAAGGCCTTCTGTAATGCTGGATTTTGGTTACTGTAAATCTATTCACTTAGTGCTCTGATAACGCTTAATTCAAAGCGTTGCATTCACTGAAATCCACTCACAAGCACTATGTCACTAGCTTGTATCCCATATTCCTGTATCCCCTCATAACCAACATCATCACTGCAAGACATGCACCCTGCCTGCTTCGTTGTACATTTGCCCTCTCCAATCCAATCCTCACAACCTTATTTGCTCTATTCCCCAAAGTGCAATGATGATTGAGGAAAATACCTCTCTGCTTTGTCATTGGCTGATGCTGTCATAGAGCTAAAAATAAACCTGGTCTGGTAAAAGGGGCCTGAGGTAACGAGCTGGAAATGCTGTTGATGTGTATGTGTGTGTGTGTGTTATGTATTGTTCAGGGTGGGAAACAATGCCCACATAACACAGTTTTAGAGAGAAGCAGTTAGAGAATGGCATAATGACAGGAGAGTGGTGGTTGGAAGGCTTGTGGCTTCCTTAATGTTTGTTTTTGACAAGTCATTTTGTTATCGAGGCGGTTCACTCACTTGCTCCCATTGTTTTCCTGTCCTATTGTTTATCTGGAGTCTGGTCTGTGGTGATAAACCAACAACAGCAGATGTATGTTCTGCACTGTAACTGTCTTACTGGCAAGGGGTCCAAAACAACACACACATATACATGCACGCGCACACACACGCATGCACACACAGGCTAAAAAAGCACCCAGACACCGCTGACACCATATTTTATGTTCTAGAGAAACAAAAATGGAATTAGTTCCACTTCCAGCGCTCCAACTATTACAGAAACAGGACTTGCTACTTCCCAGTATTTGGCTTAAAATTCCTGGAATTCCTCACCATTCCAATACCTGTTTTTTTTCCAGACGGATTTAGGGTGGATTAGGAATTTTTGATAACACCCAAGTATGCTTTATAGGGTTCAATGCACTTCGTCCAAAATGGTACCCTATTCCCTATTGAGTGCACTACTTTTGACCAGTGCCCACTTTTGACCGGGACCCATAGGGCTCTGATGAAAAGTTGTGCACTATATAGGGAATAGGCTGCCGTTTGGAAAAAAAGACCATGTGTGTGGAATGTATGGCAAATCTCCTTATGTAACCAATGATTTATCAAATATGTTATCAAGAGATTGGAAATGCAAATAGATTGTTGATGAAATGACTGTATTCAACATGGTTCAGAAATAGTGTTCATTCAATCTCTAATGTCACATTCACTGGGATTCATCAAAAAGTGCACCGAAATATTATTAACTTCTGTAAATATATTATAGGAAGAACACATTTGAGACTATAGTCACCTGAACGACTACCCATGTTTTGACTTTCTCCGCCCCCTCTCAACATTCCACCCTTCCTTCTCCCTCAACCCTACTCACCTTCCTCACCTCTCCTCGTCTCCCTCTCCTCTCTCACCTTCCTGTCTTTGCTATACCCTCTTCTTCTTCTCCTCTTCCCTCTATTCTTCCCTCACCCCATCACCCATATTTCTGCATCCTCTCTCTCCTCCTCCCCTCTTCCTTACTTCCTTCCTTCCCTCTCGCTCTCTCCTCCCCCAGGCCACGGCACCTGTGACTGTGGGTTCTGCCAGTGTGACTCGGACTGGCAGGGGGAGAACTGTAACTGCTCCCGCCGTACTGACACCTGTATGTCCAGCCTTGGCCTGCTGTGTAGTGGCCGGGGCCAGTGTGTGTGCGGGGCCTGCGAGTGCACCCAGCCGGGGGCCTATGGGGCCACCTGCGACAAGTGCCCCACCTGCCCCGATGCCTGCACCATGAAGAAGTGAGTGTGGTATCCGCACACACTCACAGACAGACAGACACACACACACTCTCACACAGAGAAAAGGTCTACAGTGTTGTACCTAAGAAAAAGTACTGTACAGTTCAACTCAGACTAGACTGACTCACAGACAGTTGAGTCATTGAATAATGTAATTACCTCATGTTGAGAAGAACGTGAGTAATAGATGCTGACGTGTGTGTGTGTGTGTGTGTGTGTGTGTGTGTGTGTGTGTGTGTGTGTGTGTGTGTGTGTGTGTGTGTGTGTGTGTGTGTGTGTGTGTGTGTGTGTGTGTGTGTGTGTGTGTGTGTGTGTGTGTGTGTGTGTGTGTGTGTGTGTGTGTGTGTGTGTGTGTGTGTGTGTGTGTGTGTGCGTGCGCGTGTGTGTGCGCACCTGGACTGGTACAGAGAGTGTGTGGAATGTAAGCATTTCAAGCGAGGGAAGCTGTTTGATGACAACACCTGCACCCGCATCTGCAGGGACGAGATTCAGCTGGTGGACGACCTTGGTAAGACAAATCCATTTCAAATCCCATTTGATTTAAGTATCCTTTTTTACTGCTACATTCACAAAGTACTTTACAGTAACCCAACCTTGACCCCCAAAGCAAGCAGCAGCACAGTAGTAAGGCAAAACTCCCTAGAAGGAAGAAACCATGAGTGGAACCAGACTCGGAGGTGGGGCCCATCCTCCTCTGACTGTGCCAGGTCGAAGTTTGGAGTACAAATGACCGGCTAGTCCACACAGTTCACAGCATATGTGACCAACAAAGCCAAATGGTTGTCCATTTATGCAAATAAGACGCTAAATATTTGACTGAAAAACACGCTTCAAAACACCTCTGTTTAATATCCAACATGAATACCCAAATGAACATCATGACGCTGTCTTGATATTGTCATTAGCATGACACTATTTAGTCAAGATGGCTGACATTGTATCAAATGATAGGACTATTTTGTGTAAAGATAAGAGAAAGATGATTCCCTACTCCTTCTCTCTGCCTCCCAGAGTTCCATGATAAAAATGCTGTGAACTGCACCTATAAGGATGAGGATGACTGTGTGGAGCGCTTCCAGTATTATGAGGACGCCAGTGGCAAGTCCATCCTATTTGTGGTCAAAGAGCCCGGTAAGAATCATACAAACACACGCACACAAATGCACACACACCTTTTTGAGGACATCTTTTGTGTCCGCAAAATGCTAAATGGTATTTTCCAAAATGCTAAACTTCAGATTTTAGTAGAAGTGTGTTTGAACAAAAAAAACTAATGGCTGTTGTTATTTTATTTACCAAATGTAAAAGTCACCACAAGACACTACAACCACAAAGCAACACATCCAGGCCCACTCTCTTTGGAGCCTCATGTTCAATCAGTGCTCCCTTTTGATCCCACCTACCCCCATCCATCGCCATCCATCCTCATCCATCCATCTGCTTGTTAAGCGGCCATGTTGAAAGAGTCGTTGGTTGCAAAAAGCTGTTAACAGCCAGCGCCCGCAGAGAAAGCCTGTCCCTGGGCCTGTTTTTAGTGGACCCACGTGTGGACCCTACCTTGTAAAAAGACGCTCGTAAACAAGCACCCGGCTCCCGAGGAACCCGCTGACGCTTCACAATCCTCTGGGGAGGAAGGAGGGATGAGGGAGAGAGAAGTGGGGGGGGTAGTGGTGAGGAGGGAGGGAGGGAGGAGGGAGGGAGAAGTGGGGGGGAAGTGGGGGAGGGGGGAGGGAGGGATGAGGGAGAGAGAAGTGGTGGGGGAGAGGGAGGCAGGGGAGGCAGGGAGGGAGGGAGGGAGGGAGGGAGGGAGGGAGGGAGGGAGGGAGGGGGAGGGAGAAGTGGGGGGTAGTGGTGGGGGGGGGAGGGAGGGAGGGAGGGAGGGAGGGAGGGAGGGAGGGAGGGAGGGAGGGAGGGAGGGAGGGAGGGAGAAGGGGGGGTAGTGGTGGGGGAGAGGGAGGGAGGGAGGGAGGGAGGGAGGGAGGGAGGGAGGGAGGGGGGAGGGAGGGAGGGAGGGAGGGAGGGAGAAGTGGGGGGGTAGTAGGGAGGGAGGGAGGGAGGGAGGGAGGGAGGGAGGGAGGGAGGGAGGGAGGGAGGGAGGGAGGGAGGGAGGGAGGGAGGGAGGGAGAGAGAAGTGGGGGGTAGTGGTGAGGGAGGGAGGGAGGGAGGGAGGGAGGGAGGGAGGGAGGGAGGGAGGGAGGGAGGGAGGGAACACTAAACAGAAACAGCCATGTTGAACCTGCCTCAAATAGTCGACAAAAGTATTTTGGGTTGTATTAGGTTTAGTTGATGTGTAGGGCCTGCCAGAACTGGAATTCCTGAAGTCCAACTCACATAAGCAGAGGTAGAATAAACAAACCTTTGGTTAGCACAACATTACTATATCCTTCACTTTCTATGTGTACACTCAAAAAGGTGCTATCTAGAACCTAAAAGGGTTCTATAGCTGTCCCCATAGGAGAACCCTTTGAAGAACCCTTTTTGGTTACCGGTAGAACCCTTTTGGTTCCAGATAGAACCCTATTGGGTTCAATGTAGAACCCTTTCTCCAGAGGGTTCTACATGGAAGCCAAAAGAGTTCGACCTGTAACCATAAAGGGTTCTCCTATGAGGACAGCTGAAGAACCCTTTTGGAACCCTTTTTTTCTAAGATTGTATACTCATACGGTACATATTGCCATAAACAAGGCGTGTTTACAATCTGAAACATCATCCCATACACAATCGGTACAGACTCATATGTTTCATCAACAGACACTAATGAAACCCGAGCCTGGTTGCAGGTCTGCTTATGCTGTGTAGCAACGCCTGTGCGCCTATGTCAATAGCGTAGGAGTTGGCCCGACAGCACAGACCAGGCTAAATAAAACCAACTTGTGGAATCAAAATGTATTCTGATGAGGAGACGGGGATCATATCACCCATTTAAAGACACTTGAAATGCTAGAATGGGGTAAGACTTACTTCTTTAAGTCGTGACGCGGCACCATAAAAAAAGATAACTTTTAACCAGTGTAACTGTTGTCCAATATTTAAAATCATATCCTATAACCATATCCTAACAGTGTCCACGCTCATCTTATTCAGCCGTGAAGATGGGAGGATGGATAGAGCAGTGAGATGAGAGAAGTGAGTAGGAGAGGTAGAGCGACAGGAAATTGAGTTAGAGCGAGGGTGGTATAGAATGAGAAGAATGATGCATAAGAGGGGAGGGAAATCGGAAAGGTGGGAGAAAAGGAGTTGCTTTGATGTAGCTGTAAAAGTACACCCCTGCCTGCTTCCTCGAGAATGTTGCGCAACAAACGCACACACACACACACACACACACACACACACACACACACACACACACACACACACAAACAAACAAACGCACAGACACACACGGATGGACCCAAACGAGGGACCAGAATGAGGGAGAGTAGGTATAACTCATCTGGTATAGGTCATCCCTTCCTCATGTTCATCACTAGCCGTTTCCCTATGTAAGAGATAATCAAGGAGGGGCGTTCTATGGAATATAATGCACGACGTGGAAGGTGTGTTGTAGTGGCACTAACCTTCCACGGATATTTTCCAGAGAACGCATAGAGCCAGGAGTTGATTATCCCCGGGTATAATTTAACACATTTGCTGCTAGAAATGTGTTCAGTTGCCGGTGGAAATGTGTTCAACATCCACTGAGGTAGCTAACCTGCAAGTTTACTAGATCGCTACAATAGTTGCCTTGGTAACCAAACAAACAGACTTGCTAGTTTAGCTAACTAAACCATAAATCCTAGCTCAATCAAAGAGCATGTAAGAATGAACTTCATAGCCATTGAATTAGACCCTGCATGATTTAAGTGATAATGCCTGAGAAGCTGGTGTTTGGAGGATATACAGTGCATTCAGAAAGTATTCAGACCCCTTGACTTTTTCCACATTTTGTTACGTTGCAGCCTTATTCTAAAATTGATTAAATACTTTTGTTCATCAATCTACACACAATACCGAATAATGAAAAAGCAAAAACAGGCTTTTAGAAATGTTTGCACATTTATTTAAAAAAAAAAAATGTTTTAATGGAAATATCACATTTACAGAAATATTTACTTTGTTGAAGAACCTTTAGCAGCAAATACATCCTCGGGTCTTCTTGGGTATGATGCTATAAATTTGGCACACTTGTATTTGGGGGGTTTCTCCCATTCAACTCTGCAGATCCTCTCATGCTCTGTCAGGTTGAATGGCTAGCGTCACAGCTATTTTCAGGTCTCTCCAGAGATGTTCGATGATTGGGTTCAAGTCTGGGCTCTGGCTGGGCCACTCAAGGACATTCAGAGACTTGTCACGAAGACACTCCTGCGTTGTCTTAGCTGTGTGCTTAGGGTTGTTGTCCTGTTGTAAAATGAACCTTCACCCCAGTCTGAGGTCCTGAGTGCTCTGGAGCAGGTTTTCATCAAGGATCTTTCTGTACTTTGCTCCATTCATCTTTCCCCCGATCCTCACTAGTCTCCCAGTCCCTGCTGCTGAAAAACATCCCCAAGGTATGATGCTGGCTTCACCATAGGGATGGTGGCAGGATTCCTCCAGGCATGACGCTTGGAATTCAGGCCAAAGAGTTCAGTTTTCGTTTCATCAGACCAGAGAATCTTGTTTCTCATGGTCAGAGTCCTTTAGGTTCCTTTTGGCAAACTCTAAGCGGGCTGTCATGTGCCTTTTACTGAAGAATGGCTTCTCTACCATAACGGCCTGTTTGGTGGAGTGCTGCAGAGATGGTTGTCCTTCTGGAAGGTTCTCCCATCTCCACAAAGGAACCTTGGAGCTCTGTCAGAGTGACCATCGGATTCTTGGTAACCTCCCTGACCAAGGCACTTCTCCCCCGATGGCTCAGTTTAGTCAGGTGGACAGCTCTAGGAATAGTCTTGGTGGTTCCAAACTTCTTCCATTTAAGAATGATGGAGGCCACTGTGTTCTTGGGGACCTTCAATGCTGCAGGAATGTTTTTGGTACCTTTCCCCATATCTGTGCCTCGACACAATCCTGTCTCAGAGTTCTACGGACAATTCCTTCGACCTCATGGCTTGCCTTTTGCTCTAGCGTGCACTGTCAACTGTTGGACCTTTATATAGACAGGTGTGTGCCTTTCCAAATCATATCCAATCAATTGAATTTACCACAGGTGGACTCCAATCAAGTTGTAGAAAGAGCTCAGGGATGATCTATGGAAACAGGTTGCACCTGAACTCAATGTCGAGTCTCATAGCAAAGTGTTTGAATACTTATGTATATAAGGTTTTTATTTATTTTTTATTTATAAAATTGCAAACATTTCTAAACCTGTTTTTGCTTTGTCATTACGGGGTATGTTAGAGTTGCATAATCTGGTATCAGGATAAATATGACAATGAGTCACCGATTGTATACTATGTATTTTTTATTAACTAAGCAATAAATGGCAAATGCAACTTTCGTATATACGGGCTCACTGTAATACCACGCAGGGCAGAACAGGGAACTGACAGGATGTACGTAAACAGTGTTCTTATACTGTGATAGACATAGTTCCAACCCATCTGTTGGCCTATCACAGTAGAGGCTGAGCGTGGTTTAGACTTGCTCAGCCTATCGCAGGCGCTCAGGCTGGTCCCCGCCTCTTGGCGCTTCTTGGAGTCCTCCATCCGATGTATAGATTCTTACTGTTCTGGTATCGCAGCCTAGTTATAACAGTTGCTCAGTTCCTGCTATTGTGTTGTTCAGTATTTCTCCATCTCAGTTAGACCTCGTGATGACCACCCCTCCCTATACCTGATTAACCACAACTTTGTACGATACAGCAAGTCACACCATGTGCTCAATATTGTTACATACAAACACAAGGACAAAGCATCTGCTGGGCTGGTATCTACAGTTTTGCAACATGCATGTCACACCATGTTACTCAGTTCTTGTCACACACACAAACAGGGAAGTAGATGTAGCAAGCAGTAATCTCATGATGATGCTCAAGTGCACAAAATGCAGATACTTCACACAGGCAACATCAGATCATATTTAATCATATGTATGGTAATGGCTATAATGTAAAACACAGAATCCCACAGGTATTGTGTGTAGATTGATGAGGGAAAAAAAGATTGAATGAATATTAGAATAAGGCTGTAATGTAACAAAATGTGGAAAAAGGGAAAGGGTCTCAATACTTTCCGAATGCACTGTATTGGCAAGGGTGTTGCGGGAAACCGTGCCAATATATCCACCTAACACCGGCTTCGAGAGCATTATCACTTTTATACAACGAGTTACCAACGTATTCAAATTATGATTTACATAGTTTAATTCAAAACTTTATTTTGATTCATTTATTCATACTATTTCATCCTTCCACAAGATATAGTCCCGACACAAACCTAGGGGTGCTACCCAAGTCTGCTGGTTGTTCTATTGATTCAGTTGCCAGAGACGCGACCCAGTCGTTCATTCTTTTTGTTCTTTATCTATGGACCCGACCCAGTCGTTCGTTCTAAATGTTCCATTGCCATACTGGCTGGCAACTATCTTATCCCTTGCATGTTAGCTAGCCAGCTATGGCTAACTTACAGTCAAGTCAAACAGTACAGCCAGAATAACAGTATCGCGTTTGCGTTTGCATTTGTTTAAGCTGTTTTCTAGTGACATTTATTTGGATACACCCATAACAATGAGCTAATGAGGATGTACTTGAGCTCAATTTCAAATCTCAAAGCAAAGGGTCTGAATACTTATGTAAATAAGGTATTTCTGTTTTTTTCCCCTAAAAACCTGTTTTTCGCTTTGTCATTATGTGGTATTGTGTGTACATTGATGAGGGAAAAAAGTAATTTAATCCATTTTATAATAAGGCTGTTATGTAACAAAATGTGGAAAAAGTCAAGGGGTAGTCCAGGTAGCTATTTGATAGTCCGGGTAGCTATTTGATAGTCCGGGTAGCTATTTGATAGTCCGGGTAGCTATTTGATAGTCTGGGTAGCTATTTGGTTAACCATTTAACAAACTATTTATCAGTTAGTTCAGTATCATAAACGAGTATTCAACAAAGCCATGGTATAAAATACCTTACAGTTCCTCTTGTTGTTCCTTATAATGCCTTTATAATGTAAACATATTTAGACCAGACACTAACAGAATCATTATTACCAGCTCTCACACTCCAACAGAGTTATTGGAGACATTTGGTATTGTTTTCAGCCTGATCTAAGAACAGCTTCTCCTAACCAAATCCCAATCCTAACCATATGCGCAAAGCGTAAAACTTACTTGCGAACAGTGCTTAGGGGCAATAGGCTTTGTGAAGGGCTCAAATGTTAAAAGCTTGTCTTTCTGTGCTTCTGGCAACTGATGTTTGATGTCTTGCCCTCGTGTGTTGCTGTATTGTGTTATGTGGAAGTTTGCTGACATTTTATTATTGTAGACAGGGCTCTCTCACAAAGGAGATTCCTATCTCAATTCGATTTCACCTGAATAAAGGATAAATAAAATAAACATCCCTTGGTTGCCCCTCTTCCCCCAGACTGCCCTAAGGGTCCAGACATCCTGGTGGTGCTGCTGTCCGTAGCCGGGGCCATATTGGTTCTGGGTCTGGCCGGCCTGCTCATCTGGAAGCTGCTGGTCACCATTCATGACCGCCGCGAGTTCGCCAAGTTTGAGGAGGAGCGTGCTCGCGCCAAGTGGGATACGGTAAGAGGCTGCGTCACATCCGACCGTGGGTCCCATAGGGCGGCGCACAATTGGCCCAGCGTCGTCCGGGTTTGGCCGGGATAGGCCGTCATTGTAAATAAGAATGTGTTCTTAATTGACTTGCTTAGTTAAGTAAAGGTTCAATTCAAAGAAAAGAGGGCACTGGGCACACACACATTTGTGCACACACACATTCTTGGCTTGCTAGGCTGAAACCAACCCGTAGTCCATGGGTGGCCAACAACGCCAGTCCTGGGGAGCTACAACCATTCAACTGGACACAATCTTCCATTTAGAACACAAGTAGATTCATCGGATGTGGGATTCAATTAATCAGCCAGCTTTCTATGCTTAATTTTGAATTTGAGGGTGTCACAGTGCAAGGCTATGAACTACCAGGTATACCATGGTGTCTACTGCTCTCCTACCATACAAAGCGATGTATTAAAGAAGGCAAAAAGATCATAAATATTTGTTCATTTGTGTTGTTGAAACATCTATTGTTTGGTTGGAAGCAGAGGTCGGGTCTCTCACTCTCTCTCTCTCTCTCTCCTACTCTCTCTCTCTCTCTCTCTCTCTCATTATGCTTTTTATGCTTTTTTTTCTCGCTGCAATGTTCCTCCCTATACAGAAAAAAAGCAGCCTCCACTCCCCAGGGGTGGCTTGGTTGGCACTGAAATTAGCTAACGCTAATTAGCTTTTACAGGCAGTGGCAGGGGCTGCCTCACACACACACACTCTTCCCATCAGACATCCCGTCCTGAGCTCATCTGGAGTCCCTAATGCTGCGCATGGGATGCCAGAACTCCCATCATCCTCCTTGCTTAAATGTGCTCAATTTGTTGTAACTCGAGTGCCGGGCGGCATGTGAGCCACAGGAGTGATAGGTGTACCATGTGTCTGAAGTAAGGCTACTCCTCATAACTCGTCATAGAGCTCCTGAATTGAGGCCCACGTTCAACTCACAGCCCACATTCAGGTCAATTCAGGAATGGGTGGATCTTGAAATCTAATGCACGCTAATAAATTCCAGTTCATCAACTGAATTGACTTGAGCTGAATTGCAGTTGACCCCATAACATTCATTCTGAAACTCTCTGTTTTGAACTGTAGGTCCATAACCCCCTGTACAAAGGAGCCACCTCAACCTTCACAAACATCACATACAGAGGCAACAAGGAGTGATGGCAACCAGGATCACTGAAATGACTGCATCATTTGAAGGATCACTGAAATGACTGCATCATTTGAAGGATCACTGAAATGACTGCATCATTTGAAGGATCATTACAATAACTGCATCCCATTGGATTCTTTCAATTTCCTCTGGAATGTTACGATTTCATGTGCTGGCTCTACTGTCACAAGACGAAGATGTAATATTTGTGTAGTGGTTTGTTGTACATATGTATTTAAACAATATCAAAAGTGTTTTTCGTAGGCATTTCAACATTAACTACCAACAAGTTCATTCGAAATCCATAAATATAACTTAGGCTGTCCATTAATGAAAGTAGAGTCGGCTACATTGAGAGATAAATGTACGACAGTAGACGTGACTCGAGTTAGGCACATTACTTTCTTTAGTGACAGAGGAGAAGCGAAGGTCAAATAGAAGAGGACGGCCACCCCTCGGAGTCTGGTTCCTCTCTTGGTTTCTTCCTAGGTTCCTGCCTTTCTAGAGAATTTTTACTAGCCACTGTGCTTCTACATCTGCGTTGCATGCCGTTTGGGGTTTTAGGCTGGGTTTCTGTACAGCACTTTGTGACATCAGCTGATGTAAAAAGGGCTTTATAAATACATTTGATTGATTGACTGATAATGATACTCATAGCATACGCATGACATCACTTACTCATCAGCGTGCTGTAATTTCCTGTTTGTAAAAGTCTGGCATGATAAGCACATTGTCCAAATAACATTTCTGAGACATGTGGTTTAGCGATCTGTCACTTTGCTAAAACAAAAAAATGCCTTTGGGTTCTCCCGCGTTCTCATTTCACAGATAAACAGTTTCCTTCAGCTGTTGGCATTGACTTGCACCATATCTCTCAGATATGCAAAAAAATTATGCTTAAATGTTTTTACGCCAACCGTGTTGTATATTATGATTCTATGTACCGCACATTGCCCCATATCCATAGCGTATTAGAGTAGGAGTGCTGCTCTAGGATCAGATCATAATGAATAAGATTACATGGATATGGGGAATCTGATCCTAGATCAGGACTCCAACTCTGAAATGACCTATTGGTAAAGAGGTGTGGAGTCTTTGTTTGTATGTGAAACCAACATTCCCTTCTTACATTCCCAGTTATTGTCAATATAATGTTCAGGTATACCATTCTTTAGACACAACACCACAAATCATCTCTCAATCACATGAATACATTCACTCCTTTAGTGGAAGCATCATAGTCGGTGTCTTGTATTCATAAATGTGACGTGTTATTAAGATATTTGATCACTGTATATATTGTTGCACTTGTTTCCTTTAATCAACTGCCCTTGTGGATTATGGGCCAGTTAAGCTGTCAATCATTTGTAAGACTCAACTTTAACTGGACCTCCAGCCAAGATGTCACTGATGACAGGTTTCACTGACTCCGGACACCATTTTTATTTGCTCAAAACAGCCCCATTACCAGAAGAGGAAGGAAGGAAGCTCTTACTCTTACAATGATGACATCATTCCATATCAAATTCACAGGGTCTGCATTGTAAAAAAAAAAGTGTAATTCTTTTACATTGTTTTTCATATCCACTTTTGCAAGGTACACATTTAAATAAATACATAAATAATGGGCTTAAATGGATACTGACTTTGTCTGATATGTATTTCTTATTATAAACTGGGCCGTTCGAGCCCTCGAATGCTGATTGGCTGAAAGCTGCGGTATATTAGACTGTATACCACGGGTGTGACATACCATTTAGTTTTACTGTTCTAATTACATTTATAACTAGTTTATAATAGCAATAAGGCACCTCGGGGGTTTGTGGTATATGGCTAAGGGCTGTAGCCAGGCACTCTGCGTTGCATCATGTGGTAGAACCGCCCTTAGCTGTAGTATATTGGCCATATACCACACCCCCTCGGTCATTATTGCTTAAGTAAGTAATTGTTGTAAAGTTAAATATAGCAGAACACTGCATGCAAAATGATTGGCTACTGGGTTTTAAAGTTAAAAACAACTTTCATATTGCGCTGTGAGAGTGCATGATTGGAATACTCAACAAAATAGTGTTTACAGGGTAAAACTAAATTAATATATTAGAAATATATTAGGTTGACTATGGTTTCTTGCAGTGTGTGAAGACTGTTGTCTAGTTTACCCCTGAAAGCGTGTTAGCAGTTTTGGTTAAATAAACCCCTCAATATTTTTACTTGTGAGAGGGGCTTGTCAAAGTGCCTTTCCTCCTCTTTGGGCTTCTGTTTCAGGGGCCAAAGCGAGGAGGCCAAGGGCCAGTTTGTTTAGCATATTATTCATATTGTGTAGAACAATGCTTCCCTCTTCTGGCCTGTATGCAAATTGCAGGCCTTTTGGCATGTCATGCACGACAGATAATTGCAATGACTAGTGACCACCCCAAACCCTGGAATTAGTGACGTACTCAGTCCCAACCCCTGGAATCGATGTAATTAGTTAGTGACCACATTTACATGCACGCCAATATCCCGTTATTACTCAGGGTAGGCCTACTCAAGTATCCTGCTTTTGAGTTTACACAAACATAATATCCCGTTTACAATAAAAGGCTTGTATCCCGGTTATCAGAAACCGGGATAAAATGCCTGAGATATGCAGATTTTTCTACGGGATACTGTGGCATGTAAACATCTTATCCCGTTTCCTTTTGTTTTTCGCGGTCTGCGCAGAATCGGTTTCGCATATCGTGGGTGTTGTGTGGTGATATTTTCATCTGATTGTCAAAAGAATCACTTAAAAAACATTTGGTAGGACATTTGTTTTTCTACTAAAGTTAGATACATGGGGCTTCCCTTCTGTCATAACTTGTTGCCCCAAAAGACTAAATAAAGTAGTGCTCACCAGAATAATGTCTTACATTGATGTTCACCCGACCTAGAATACCTCACAATCAAATGCCGATCGTACTATTTCCCATTAGAATTCTCTTCAATTATTGTCACAGCCGCATATATTCCCCGCATATATTGTGTTCAAATCACCAACGAACTATCATGGTCCAAACACACCAAGACAGCCATGAAGAGGGCACGACAAAAAACCTTTTCCCTCTCAGGAGACTGAAAAGATTTGGCATGGGTCCCCAGATCCTCAAAGTTCTACAGCTACACCATTGAGAGCATCCTGACCGGTTGCATCACCACCTGGTATGGCAACTGCTCGGCATCTGACCGTAAGGCGCTACAGGGTGTAGTGCGTACGGCCCAGTACATCACTGGGTCCAAGCTTCCTGTCATCCAGGACCTATATAATAGGCGGTGTCAGAGGAAAGCCCATAAAATTGTCAGAGACTCCAGTCACCCAAGTCATAGCCTGTTTTCTCTGCTACCACATGGCCAGCGGTACCAGCAAGTCTAGGACCAAAAGGCTCCTTAACAGCTTCTATCCCCAAGCCATAAGAATGCTGAACAATTAATCAAATTGCCACCAGACTATTACATTGACCCCCCTCCCATTTATTTTGTACACTGCTGCTACTTGCTGTTTATTATCTATGCATAGTCACTTCATCCCTACCTACATGTACAAAAGACCTCAACTAACCTGTACCACCACATACTGACTCGGTACCCCCTGTAAATAGCCTCGTTATTGTGTTACTTTTTTAACTTTTAACTTTTGTTTATTTGGTAAATATTTTCTTAACCCTTCTTGAACTACACTGTTGGTTAAGGGCTTGTAAGTAAGCATTTCACGGTAAGGTTTGATTTGATTTGATTTAACCATGGCAAGGTGACTGGGAATATGGCAGAATACAAAACAGAGTAGTCATTCCCCCCGCAAGGCAATCAAACAGGCAAAACGTCAGTATAGAGACAAAGTTGAGTCGTAATTCAACGGCCCAGACACGAGACGTATGTGGCAGGGTCTACAGACAATCATGGACTACAAAAGGAAAACCAGCCACGTCGCGGACACCGACGTCTTGCTTCCGGACAAGCTAAACACGTTCTTTGCCCACTTTGAGAATAACACAGTGCCACCGACGCGGCCAGCTACCAAGGACTGTGGGCTCTCCTTCTCTGTGGCCGACGAAAGACATTTAAACGCTGGTGTGTTTACAGACCTCTTCAATCTCTCCCTTTCCCAGTCTGCTGTCCCCACATGCTTCAAGATGGCCACCATTGTTCCTGTTCCCAAGAATGCTAAGGTAACTGAACTAAATGACTTTCGCCCCGTAGCACTCACTACTGTCATCATGAAGTGCTTTGAGAGGCTAGTCAAGGATCATATCAGCTCCACTTTACTTGTCACCCTATTCCCACTTCAATTTGCTTACCGCCCCAATAGGTCCACAGACGATGCAATCGCCATCACACTGCACACTGCCCTATCCCATCTGGACAAGAGGAATACCTATGTAAGAATACTGTTCATTGACTATAGCTCAGCATTCAACACCATAGTACCCTTCAAACTCATCATTAAGCTCAAGGCCCTGGATCTGAACCCGCCTTGTGCAATTTTTATTTTTTTTATTTTTTATTTTTTATTTTTTAACCTTTATTTAACCAGGCAAGTCAGTTAAGAACACATTCTTATTTTCAATGACGGCCTGGGAACAGTGGGTTAACTGCCTGTTCAGGGGCAGAACGACAGATTTGTACCTTGTCAGCTCGGGGGTTTGAACTCACAACCTTCCGGTCCTGGACTTCCTAACGGGCCACCCCCATGTGGTGAAGGTAGGAAGCAACATCTCCTATCTCCTGCTCAGCCCCCTCCTGTGCTCCCTGTTCACCAATTACTGTGTGGCCATGCACGCCTCCAACTCAATCAAGTTTGCAGACAACACAACAGTAGTAGGCTTGATTACCAACAACGACAAGACAGCGTACAGGGAGGAGGTGAGGGCTCTGGGAGTGTGGTGTCAGGACAATCTCTCATTCAACGTCAACAAAACAAAGGAGATGATCATGAACTTCAGGAAACAGCAGAGGGAGCACCCCCCTATCCACATCGACAGGACAGCAGTGGCGAAGGTGGAAAGTTAGGTTCCTTGGCGTACATATCACTGACAAACTGAAATGGTCCACCCACACAGACAGTGTGGTGAAGAAGGCTCAACAGCACCTCTAACCTCAGGAAGCTGAAGAAATTTGGCTTGTCACCTAAAACCCACAAACTTTTACAGATGCACAATTGAGAGCATCTTGTCGGGCTGTATCACCGCCTGGTATGGCAACTGCACCGCCCACAACCGTAGGGTCCTCCAGGGGGTGGTGTGGTCTGCACAACGCATCACCGGGGGCAAACTACCTGCCCTCCAGGACACCTACAGCATCCGATGTCACAGGAAAGCCAAAAGCATAATCAAGGACAACAACCACCCTCCGAGCCACTGCCTGTTCACCCCACTATCATCCAGAAGGTGAGGTCAGTACAGGTGCATCAAAGCTGGGACCGAGAGACTGAAAAACAGCTTATATCTCAAGGCCATCAGACTGTTAAAGCCACCACTAAAATTGAGTGGCTGCTGCCAACACACTGACTCAACTCCAGCCACTTTAATAATGGGAATTGATGGGAAATGTAAAATATATCACTAGCCACTTTAAACAATGCTACCTAATATAATGTTTACATACCCTACATTATTCATCTCATATGTATATGTATAATCTGTACTCTATATCATCTACTGCATCTTTATGTAATACATGTATCACTAGCCACTTTAACTATGCCACTTTGTTTACATACTCAGCTCATATGTATATACTGCACTCACTGTATCTTGCCTATGCCTCTCTGTACCATCACTCACTCATATATCTTTATGTACATATTCTTATCCCCTTACACTTGTGTCTATAAGGTAGTAGTTTTGGAATTGTTAGCTAGATTACTTGTTGGTTATTACTGCATTGTCGGAACTAGAAGCACAAGCATTTCGCTACACTCGCATTAACATCTGCTAACCATGTGTATGTGACAAATAAAATTTGATTTGATTTGATAAGCTTCCTCATGCTTTCACCCAGTCTTCCCCTTTAGGCCCCAGGTCCCGAGAGGTGTTCCCAAGTCATGTCATTTTCACTTTGTTCCCGCTCTCCTCCATTTCAACTGATAAGCACGTCACCGGATATGCAAGTATGTATCCCTAATCCACATCCCATCCTCTTGAGGGAACTCAGCACTGTACATGCTTTCACATCAATGCCTTCAACATTCTGTTCAGAGTACAATTACCCCTCTACCCTCCATCATATGATGCATTAACCAATAAAGCAGCTAAACCCCAAACCAACTATGATGTTTATAGTAGCTCCCAGACCCAACCCATCTGTATATCTTACAGTGGACTCTAGTCTCTCTCTCGCTCCGCTTCCTCTGTCTTGGTGTCTTCACTCACCCATTTAGCAGTTGGACCTCACTTCACTTAAACTATGCCCCCCCCCCAAGGAGAGACATGACGATCTTTACCGCTGCAGGTACTGTACGGAGTAGTCTCTCTCAAACCAATGCTGTCCCAACACCCCCGCCTGGTGTCTCTTGATGTACACTCAATCTCCAGAATTCAACCCGTGCCCTTGGTTTATTCTCTGCTTCCACCTGAGGATATACACACTGCAACACATGGGTCATTTCCTGACAACATAATTTGTGATATTTGAATAACCACATCCTCTGTCCTCCCATTGGTCCCCTAGTTACCAGTAACCAATCCATGTGACATGAGTTTGTCATAAACTGCTATCCCAACAATGCTACTACTAAAGTAACCATTGCTACTTCCAACATAGCCCATGACTATAGTCTAACAATACCCCTCATTTGCACAGTAGTCCAATTCCATGCTATCAATATAGCATCCTTCGCTACTAGTACTGCGCCTTCAGTTACTGTCCCTACAGCGCCTCTGCCATGAGAATACCTCCTGCATGTAATCTGTCAAATGTTCACCGGCTGTTAGAAATTGGAGAAAAACCAAACGAGTTGGGAATAATATCCAACCTAACAAAACTCTGAGTCACAGGTGTCCTGAAAGTTTACCATAGTGTCTGAAATGTCACCACTATCTCTTTTACTCTCACCATGATCTACATATGTGTAATGTTCAATTAAATCCCCATATTGTGTACAGTTAGCTGCTCTCCCTCTTCTATGAGCTATCTCCTGCAACAATATACAGTCTCTGGGGAATGATACTCTTCTATCATTACATCTAACCCATAACACACTATACTCCTAATGCATGTTCTACAGTTATAAACATACTAACACATTCTCAAATCAGTTAGTCAATATACATCATTCCCTCCCCCCGAAACAATGAACACCCTCATGTTCCACCAAACCTAAAAACATATTGACTTGAATAGAAAAGAGAAACAAAGTACATGTTTAATAACTTAGCAACACACATTGATGCGATGTAACATTAAAAAAAAAACTGAATACAGGGTAAAACAAAAACAACGTTCATGGTTGTCCCACGCTATCATCCAGTGATTCCCCCAAACAAACCACCTCCCCTCCGGATAACACTTAGAGATAAGAGTCTGGAGACGCTCTCGGCTACATACAGTGCCTTGCGAAAGTATTCGGCCCCCTTGAACTTTGCGACCTTTTGCCACATTTCAGGCTTCAAACATAAAGATATAAAACTGTATTTTTTTGTGAAGAATCAACAACAAGTGGGACACAATCATGAAGTGGAACGACATTTATTGGATATTTCTAACTTTTTTAACAAATCAAAAACTGAAAAATTGGCTGTGCAAAATTATTCAGCCCCTTTACTTTCAGTGCAGCAAACTCTCTCCAGAAGTTCAGTGAGGATCTCTGAATGATCCAATGTTGACCTAAATGACTAATGATGATAAATACAATCCACCTGTGTGTAATCAAGTCTCCGTATAAATGCACCTGCACTGTAATAGTCTCAGAGGTCCGTTAAAAGCGCAGAGAGCATCATGAAGAACAAGGAACACACCAGGCAAGTCCGAGATACTGTTGTGAAGAAGTTTAAAGCCGGATTTGGATACAAAAAGATTTCCCAAGCTTTAAACATCCCAAGGAGCACTGTGCATGCGATAATATTGAAATGGAAGGAGTATCAGACCACTGCAAATCTACCAAGACCTGGCCGTCCCTCTAAACTTTCAGCTCATACAAGGAGAAGACTGATCAGAGATGCAGCCAAGAGGCCCATGATCACTCTAGATGAACTGCAGAGATCTACAGCTGAGGTGAGACACTCTATCCATAGGACAACAATCAGTCTAGTATATTGCACAAATCTCGCCTTTATGGAAGAGTGGCAAGAAGAATGCCATTTCTTAAAGATATCCATAAAAAGTGTTGTTTAAAGTTTGCCACAAGCCACCTGGGAGACACACCAAACATGTGGAAGAAGGTGCTCTGGTCAGATGAAACCAAAATTGAACTTTTTGGCAACAATGCAAAATGTTATGTTTGGCATAAAAGCAACACAGCGCATTACCCTGAACACACCATCCCCACTGTCAAACATGGTGGTGGCAGCATCATGGTTTGGGCCTGCTTTTCTTCAGCAGGGACAGGGAAGATGGTTAAAATTGATGGGAAGATGGATGGAGCCAAATACAGGACCATTCTGGAAGAGAACCTGATGGAGTCTGCAAAAGACCTGAGACTGGGACGGAGATTTGTCTTCCAACAAGACAATGATCCAAAACATAAAGCAAAATCTATATTGGAATGGTTAAAAAATAAACATATCCAGGTGTTAGAATGGCCAAGTCAAAGTCCAGACCTGAATCCAATCGAGAATCTGTGGAAGGAACTGAAAACTGCTGTTCACAAATGCTCTCCATCCAACCTCACTGAGCTCGAGCTGTTTTGCAAGGAGGAATTGGAAAAGAATTCAGTCTCTCGATGTGCAAAACTGATAGAGACATACCCCAAGCGACTTACAGCTGTAATCGCAGCAAAATGTCGCCCTACAAAGTATTAACTTAAGGGGGCTGAATAATTTTCCACGCCCAATTTTTCAGTTTTTGATTTGTTAAAAAAAGTTTGAAATATCCAATAAATGTCGTTCCACTTCATGATTGTGTCCCACTTGTTGTTGATTCTTCACAAAAAAATACAGTTTTATATCTTTATGTTTGAAGCCTGAAATGTGGCAAAAGGTCGCAAAGTTCAAGGGGGCCGAATACTTTCGCAAGGCACTGTAAATGTTAGCAGTGCCCCCACCCCTCATCGTGCTTTATCAATTCTCTCTCGCTGTATCCCAATCACAACTAAAACATTTGATAAATTATCCAACTCGAATTTAGAATGACTGACCTTAGTGCTTACTCTGAGACTAAGGCTCAAATTCCAGTTGATCAATTTCGCACACTTAATCCCAACTTTTTATTGTCGGTCATTACTCTTCTCATTACAGCCTCCTTTTATCCGTTTCCCTGTCCTGAGTGGCCTGGTAAAGAAGGATCAGTATCTCAATGCATTCTTAGTTTAAATAGTTAGCAGGGCGCAACCTTTTCTTTATAATATCTCTAAGACAAATGTCAAAGAGCATAACAATGTTACTGCTAAAAAACTTTTTCTGAATTAGTCTGTACTCCCTTATTCTACTGGCGACCTCTAGGAAGTTACCAAATCATGAAGATAACACCCGAACCCCTCACAGAATTCCCACACACACGATCCCAATCTGGTGAAATTTGTATCAAAACAAAAACACAACATGAAATCAGCAATACATATATCCCAATCCATGTGAAGTAACGGTCATCCCTTATTAACATATTTTCCTTCCTATATGCAGCCTGAACACAGTACCACTGTACAAGTACCCCAAAGACCAGGATAACAAGGAACTGGTCATTTTCCCCTTTTAAACACGTGATTAGAACAAACAAACATGTTAAATAAAAAATAAACCAATCCGAATAACTAATCAACTTAGAATTACTACTCTTTACGGAAATAATACTAATCTCCTAAAGTAATGGTACAATTTGGATAGAGAATGGTGTTTCTCATGATTTGATACTGAAATCCTCCGTCTATTTAATTCATAATGAAGTTGCGTTTATTTAATTCATAATGAGGTTGATCATTCTTTAAGAATTTTTCATATTCAGGGCTTTCGATACCATTCAAATGTTTCCTCTCCCTTCCTTTCCCTGTCCTTCAGAAACCATTTAAATACCTATTCAAAACATTTCATCTTCCTGCTGGTTCTCCATAACCATCATACCACATAAAAAAACAAGTTAATTTTAGGTTTGGTAACCCCAATGCTAATTCCTCGTGAACCATCCACCCTTTCGTCCATTCTAGGATCCCATTCCAGAATAAGACGACATCAAACGTAAGTGCATTTAAAAATAAAACCACAAAATATCTAATGATTTAAACAAATCCTAAGGCCTTCTGCATTTGCAAGGAGTGTTTGGCCATATAATTTAAAATGTGTCACCTTTAGAATCCATTCCCCTGCCATTTCACCTAGAATCTTCAACCCAAAATACGTTTTTGTGCTGCAAATTTAGCCAATTTCTCATCGTAAGGAATCCGCAATATATACATGCCGTTTCCTAACACTTTATCTCCCCAAGGCAGCCGCCTTAGCCATTCAGTCTGCTAATCTAAGCTTCACATTTCACCAATGCTAAATTACTGGGTAATTGACATGCTTCTAATAATACCTCTCTCTACCTCCAGACCATTTTTATTAGTGTTCCTGTCACTGTTAAAACATGCCCGGTGGTGACCACAATGTACCGAAATCATGAACTACTCCAAATGCATTTTCACGTTCTGACCTTAGTTCCTTTGTTATGTCTTTGTTTTAGTTGGGTCAGGGCGTGAGTTGGGGTGGGTAGTCCATGTTCTATTTTCTATGTTGTGTTTATGTGTTTGGCCTGGTATGGTTCTCAGAGGCAGGTGTCGTTCGTTCGTTGTCTCTGATTGAGAATCATACTTAGGTAGCCTTTTCCCACCTGTGTTTTGTGGGTGATTGTTTTCTGTTTAGGTTGTTTCCCTGACAGAACTGTGCGCTTTAGTTGAATGGTTCTTTTTATGAACAATTTCCATGCTGCGCTTTGGTCTCATTCCAACGACGATCGTTACATGCATACCACACACAGCGTACCCCTTTCACTCTATTCCCTTCTGTGTTCATGTAACTAGAGCCATCTGTATACAATCATTTTCCCAATTCCAATGCTGTTTCTTGCAAATCAGGCCTAGGTTTTAGAGTACTCTGATCTGGGTCACATCTATGTGATTCACCCTCCCCATGCAACGGCATTAACGACGCAGTATTCAAAGCACCAATCTTTTAAAAACATGTAGATTTTCCCCATTTAATGTTAACTTCCATTTTGTCCATCTTGCACTAGTAACACGTGCTTTCGTGCTGTTCACTATGATTGCAACTGCGTGTGGAACATACACATCTACTTTTTTTTTACCCATCGTGATGGAAGCCGTGTTATGCAACACCATTTCAGTCGCCTGTACCACCTTAAGGTACGGTGGCATTCCTTTTGCCACCGAGTCTAGCGATTTACTCCAGTCCATTACTTGTCTCTCCCCACCCTCATGATTTTGCGTACCCATCGTGCTACTATGTCCCTCTTGTTCATGAACAACATTTTTAAAATGTCCTTTTAAGTTTGTCAATCCAAATGCTGGCACTTGACCCAATTGCTTCTTTAACTCGACAAACGCATCCTCACATTCCTGGGGACCCTTCCCCCTTTCCCGCCAACTCTGTAAGTGGCTCAGCAATTTAAGAGAATGTCTCCTGAACGTGCGAGGAGTGTTTGGCCGTGCCAAAGAACGCGTGGTTTCTACCCAATCCCAGGTAATGTGTATATTGCCCTTAAAAATCGAAAACCCCAAATATGTTACCTCTTGCTTTGCTAGTTGTGCTTTCACATACGATGCTATATGACCATGTTCCGCCAAATAGTCTACCAACGTGGTGAGGTCTCGCATACATTTATTCGTCTTTCGACGCTAATAACAAATCATCCAAGTATTGTACCAACACGGAACCTACAATAGACACCTTTTTAAAGATTGTTTCAATGCAAAATGATACCATGTGGGACTATTTGTAAATCCCATCAGTACTCGGTAAAACGTGATCAATACGTCTTCCATCACATAGAAACTGTAATCTCTATGAACCACTTATCGATCGAACAGAAACTATACACCGCTCGGTGAAAGTTCCATTCTTGCTAACCTCAAAACGATTAGTTGTTGCTCTTTTGAAAAAGATGCAAACTCTTGTATAGCGGCATATCCTGCTAATGCAGTAGGTTCCAGTATCACCTTACACTCATTCTTCCAATGTCCGATAGTCCCACATCTAAAACAGGGAGCTGTCTCCTTACGCTTTGATGTTTTTCACTATGTTTCTTAGTCTTATCTCTGCCATTGAAACTATAGTTAGTGCTTTTCTCTATGGCTTTATTAACCCTTCGCACGTCTGCGAGGTGAGCGGAGTCATATTCCACTCAAAAAAACGTATTGAATGAACTCTACCACTGCAATGATTGTTTTGATCACAGGGTTCAACCCCGTCATCAAAGCAGAAGCGCAAATTCTATCAATACACTCCTGTTCGCAGTCCTTCTGTATTAGTGTACTGGTGTTACACTTTCTGGGTTTATCATTATGCATTTTCTGTTGATAGAATGCTGTCATCAAAACACTGGTATATTGAGGTTTTGATTCTGGTTTTATGTCCTTGTGCCAAGCCTCCCTGAATTCTTTATTTGATTTTAATTCACCGTCAGCAGGAAAATGTTGTCCAATTTGCTACATTTTTCCCATATTCCAGCTGAATTGGTAGAATGCGTGTGCACTTCTTTTAGCGCCTCCATGGCTTTATTAAATTCCGCTATCTCTATATTATACAGGGAGCAACGAGTCCGTTTGTCGCCATATCAATAGTTATTATTCCCTGAACACTCCCGACAGTGTTCAGGTTATTTTAGATTTCTTCATTCCCGTCTATTATACACATCTTCTTAACTATTTTCTAAGATAGCACTACACACTTCCCCGGATAATAATTAATTGGTCAGGGAACTTAATACCTTGTATTATAACCAATACTTTGTATTATAACCAATACCATAGCGTCTGCGAATCTATTACTGGAGAATATGGACAGGACTTTGTCTTATTCCAGTACTTCCTCAAATATCACTATTATTGATAACCCACATCATCTCTCATTGCGCCCTCTCCCCATGACTTGGCACAAGGACATAAAACCAGAATCAAAGCCTCAATATACCAGTGTTTTGAAGTCGGCATTCTATCAACAGAAAATGCATAAACCAACCTCTTTCACACACACACTCACACCCTGCGCTCTCACGGCCACTGTTACTGGGCCTTTTGCCCTTCTTACGGGTCTATATACTGTTACACTATTGTTTTACCCTCCACAGGATTACCCTGTTCAGGACATCCCCTCTCTCTATTAGATTTTACCCTCCACAGGCTTTATGCTCGGGACTTTATCTAGGAGATTCTACCCTCCACAGGAACTATCCTGCTCGGGACTTATGAGACTTACCCTCCACAGATCTATTCTGCTCGGGACTTACTCGCTATAAGACTTACCCTCCACAGGATCTAGCCTGCTCGGGACTTACTATATACTTATATGGCTACTGCAACT
This sequence comes from Oncorhynchus keta, assembly GCF_023373465.1. Lineage (NCBI taxonomy): Eukaryota > Metazoa > Chordata > Actinopteri > Salmoniformes > Salmonidae > Oncorhynchus > Oncorhynchus keta. The sequence continues at coordinate 7,795,705 of NC_068423.1, forward strand.
AGGCTCTCACCCCCTTATAATTTATGCAGGGAATCAACCCCACCGGTATTTTCCCCCTAGGACTTACCCTTCGCAGGTTCTAACCTGTGCGGGCTTACCTTCCTGGACTCACCCTATATTCATAGTAACCACAGGTATTAACCCACTGAGATTTACTATTAACTTAATAGTACTAGCAGGAACCAACCTACTAGGGAGTTACCCCCTAGGACTTACCCTACAGGTACCACCAGCCTGTATGAGTTTACCTTCCGGGACTTACCATTTACTATAAAGCTACGACCGGTCGTTCCACAATCCGTATCCCATAATTAGTTCAGCCAACGATTCTCATCTCCCTAAGATGTCAAAATGAGTGGAAACAGATATAGGAATTAGCGTACCTTATTAGTTGCCAGCTCTGCCCCACTGATCTGGACTCTTTGGTTTGACTACAAATCGTGTTGAACTCCTGGCAAGCTCACCATCTGTTAGGTTCTTATTTTTCAGAGTAAATAACTCACGGACACTAGAGAAGCTTTAACCAAGTGAAATTCTTCCCAAAGGTTCAGTACAGCTGTATTCAGACACCAAAACATTTATCTCCATCACAGTTATATACATCCTACTTAAGACACGCCTTCTCTCCAATCCTTACATCTTATGGTTCAACAGAAAGAGGTTAACAGGATACCAAACCCTTTTTACTCCCTTAAGGGAATCAGTCCTCACCTCCTGACCTCAACCCCTCCTTCATCAAATCCACAGATGTCCATCGGTCCCCCCTGATTCAACACGGTGCTCTGCTCCCGTCCCCAAACACATTCCAACACACTCCACAGCTATCTGTCTTTCTACAGAGGCCCAGTCTCTTTCTCCTTTGATTCTATTCTTTCCTATCATTTATTTAATATCTCAATGTTCAAAATGCCAAATCCAACATTAGGAAGAAATGGTCTTCACACAGTTCGCAACAAGCCAGGCGACCCAAACTGCTGCATATACCCTGACTCTGCTTACACTGAACGCAAGAGAAGTGACACAATTTCAGGCACCGCATTGATTATATGCAATGCAGACAAGCTAGTTAAACTAGTAAGATCATCAACCATGTGTAGTTAACTAGTGAATATTTTAAGATTGATTGTTTATTATAAGATAAGTTTAATGCTAGCTAGCAACTTACCATGGCTCCTTGCTGTCTGCACTCGCGTAACAGGTGGTCAGGTCAGTCTGCCACTCAGTCTCCTCGTGGATTGCAATATAAATCTGCCATAATCGGCATCCAAAAATGCAGATTACCGATTGTTATGAAAACGTAAAAATCGGCCCTAATTAATCGGCCATTCCGATTAATCGTCCGACCTCTAGTTGAAACCCAAACAAAAGAGCGAGGAGTACCTCAAATAAATAACTCAAGCGCACAATGATTATCACACGGGACGAGACCCATAATAATCTGCACAATCCACAAAGGCACGAAAGCCCAAAACACACAGCATAGGTACTCACACGCACCAACGGACATAGTAACAATAATAGACCTCACCATTGTGAACAAAGGGCACATATGTACAAATACAATCAGTGGGAATAGGGGCCAGGTGTGCGCAATGAAAGTTCCAGAGGGATCCATGACACTCCGCACCCAATAGGACACCCCCAGCACCACCATATCCATCCAAGCTTCCCTCACCCCTCACCCCTCAACCACAAAACACAATAATGATAATAATAAAAAAATATATATACCAAGATATATATATACACATACACACACACAAATGAACAGTACATATACATAAAACATATTCACAGGACACTCAACTTCCCTCTTATTTCTTTTCCTACATCAGATATGCAGGTGACATTTCCACCTGTATGACAGCACATAATAAGCAAGACGGAGATGCTCTTCATCCGAGGGAATACCTGTCCATTCTCAGATGTTAGATAATCCGAGATGATCACATCACATGTTACTTCAACTCACACTCTGCTGGAATCGCTGCATTCTCAGATTACCCTCTGTTATTAATCTCTATACTGTAATCAATAAAGTGTTTCAAAATGCTGTACTTGTATTAACATATATGCTCTGATCATTCCTGAGAGAGAAGGGGTGTAATATCTCCAGATGGGCGTGTGGTACCCTTCCTCACACATGCCAACAAGATGTTACTTCTTGTAGGGTCTTTGCCTTGAAAGTAAGTATGAGAGTATAAGTAATGTACAATGAACCTACTGAAAGTATACTGACTAAAAGGCAAAACAGAACTGTCATTATATTATATTATAGCTGTGTCGTTGTATACTTGCAAATTATAATCTTAAGTGTTACATCATTTTGTTGGGGGAAACTGAAATGCCCATCAAATGTTTTCCCCAGTTTGCTGAATGTGTTCTGAAGGAGTAGTTGATTGTAAGTAGTAGCAGTAACTCTCCTCCAAAACACTGGTATGTTACATCTCTAATTTAATATAATTGTAGATTAAATTTAAAAAAAAAAAACATTTATATGGATCTTTCAAGGTTATCTTTGATCCAACTTCTGACTAGATGGCCACTAAAACACATGTATTTAAATAATTATGTTAAAAGAAACTTATACTATTCCCTTGTTCCCTGTTCCCTATTCGGCAGGCAAGAAAATAGCCCTGCCGAAATCCTCCCCCCTTCTAATTTTCCTTCATTTTGAGGGTAGAGTCAAATACTTTATATGGCACACATCAGAGTCAAATACTTTCTATAGAAAAAACTTCACGGTAGGCAACCGAATATAATAATTAATGTACGTGTGTTATATTAAACATGAGGAGGAAGTCAAATGTAGGCAAGCAATAAACATTTCAGAACAATTACCAGTCGAATAAGACATGGAAGACACAACGAATTTTGGCAAAGAGATTTATTTATACACTTGAAACAATAGCCTGACCGAAAACTGCAGACATTACTAGTGCATCCCCAACGACCAAACCGACACAAATAAAATGAAACGCAGCGGAACGTGATCAGAAATCTTAACGAGCAAGCAATCTGCAGCAATGAAGAATTGAGTGCGTGCGCGTTCACAAGAAGGGGGAGGGGGCTTATAGGCACAACACGGTTATTAATATTAAGGGAAAATAAGTTTCACAGTCCGTCACTCACAACCCGCCAATTCAGTCATTGAGTCTGAAATAAATACTTCGCTAACAAGTATTTCCATGTGCTTACACGATTGATATTATTGACTGTCATTTTACCTAATATTATATAAACAGCGAGTATATATGTTTAAACCGTTACTGTAGCTAAAACACCTACACGCTTCAAGGAGCCGGCAAGTTAACGTTACATACAACAACGTTGTCCAGAGTGAATGAAGATCACTTCCAGTGAAGAAGATGACAATGCAATAAACATAACTGATTACAATACAAGTCTAGAATGACAGAAAATACTAAATAATTGGTAATGTCTTATCCGATAATTTACCTCGCTTTCACTGTAAAATAGCTAGCTACGTCCAAATTCGCAGTTATGTTTATTTGAACTAATAGCACAAACTGCGAGAGCATCGAGTTAAGGAATTCAGAAGGGGTGTGGGTGGCATTGATGGAGTTCGATGCGCCATGAGTTTGTGCTATTAATACTGGGTTGCCGCTCAGTAGTGGGAATAGTCCATTCTGTCTGGACAGGCGAGCATTGGGCAACATCATTATTGACATGGTTATGTAATCCAGGAACACTTTGACAGAGCTCATGCATATTAAATCACCCATGCACGGCCCACTACAACTTCATTTTTTGAATGCAAACTGCAACCACTCTACCTACTATGGGTTAGGGTTGTGCGCTCTCTTGGGCAGCGTTTACACACGACAGACGAATTTAGATTTTTTCCCCCCCACTAATTTGTCTTTTAAGCAATGACATTAGACATTATTAAATCGGATTTTTACCAGAGCTGATCTGATTGGTCAAAAGACCAATTAAGTGAAAAAAAAATATTTGTCTAATTTGTCTAACTAATTTGTCTTTTAAGCAATGACATTAGACATTATTAAATCGTATTTTTACCAGAGCTGATCTGATTGGTCAAAAGACCAATTAGTGAAAAAAAATATCAGAATTGGGCTGCCTGTGTATACGCAGCCAGTGGTTCCCCCTCCCTGTTCGATTCAGACCGAACAAATTGCATCACACTTGTTCTTTACATTGCATAAACAGTCTCAGAATCTAATTGATCTGACTGAATTTGGTGGGAGTTCGGGGTCATGTCCGCAGCAGACTGTCGATGCGAGGTAGCTAGCACACCCTGTCTGTCGAGCACGCAGATGGATTTAGTCCACCCATCTCTGGTCTTTCATCGATGACTCGCGAATGCTAGCTAATTGTGTAGCTAATTCAATCTAATGTTAACCAATTTATCGCAAGAGAAACAAGTTAAAGTTTTTTTTATTTCAGCGGCAGATGAAGGATTTCGACATTCAATCGCCAAAACAAATGTCATATTAATTCAACTTTTTTTTTTTTTTTACTAAAGAAGAAAGGCCCTTTTCCAAAGAAACTACAACAACAACCCTCGAGCTGGGAGTTGCTTGTGCATGGGCTACAGCCTGCAAGGCGGGCTTGGAAACCCCGAGGATTCTCGGCCTCCTGGTGTTCCGAGGGAAAGAGAAGTCAACAGATGGAGTGGACGTTTTTTTTGGGGTGTTTTAAGTGTAGGGTGTTTTTGAGAGACAACGGGACATCAGCAGCTAGTTAACTTCACTATCGCCTGAGCTCGAGGGACTGAAAGACCCTCCCCCCCACGGACCTTGCAAGCGACAGCGCTACAGGTAAACAAAGTTGTTTCGAATGACTACATACGTTAGCCAGCCTCCTCAATAACTAACTATAGTTAGCCGAGCTAGCTATTAAAGCAGTGCTTTAGACAGAGTAGCGTAATTATAACTACTAGTAGCCAAATTTAAGTAGTAATACTTTTTTTCCATTCCTACAATCAATATGTGGCTGTATTAGCTGGTGTTAGCTAACGTTATGTAGTTAGCACTGACTTGGTTAGCTAACTTAACTAACTTACCCACAAGTTACGGACCTGGCTGAGGTTCGTTAAGTTAGCCGTGCATTGGAAACTTACATCTCAGATCTAGTTAGTTACCCTAACTAAGAACATGGCAAATGTTGTACACAGCAGACCACCACAGTGCCACACCATGCTGTCTGGACAGCATCCTCAGACAAAATGTAGTAGCGACAATGTCATACATTGCTTTGTCAATCTTATAATGATTAGTTTACCATAATCTCTCGTGGACAGCTGCATTTAGCTGACACAATCGAGCATCTGACGCAATAACACGATATTTTAGTTCTGGGATTGAGAGTACCATATAGGTAACTATATAGTTATCAAACTAACTACATAACTTGTATGCATGTTTGATGCGAAGAGAGGGTGAGTGGATGTTCTAGCTACATGCAGTACCAGTCAAAAGTTTGGACACCTACTCATTCGAGGGGTTTTCTTTATTTTTTACTATTTTCTACATTGTAGAATAAAAGTGAAGATATCATAACTATGAAATAAGAAAAACCCTTGAATGAGTGTGTCAGCTTTTGACTGGTACTGTATGTTTTAGGATTATTTGTCTTGGATACATTTTGAGCCAGGTGGATCATAACAGATTAGACCGTGTTTAGACAATAAAACATTAGTCATAAGAAATTTGCCCTCTAAATTATCTTGGGCACAGGGCCACAAGAAATGGTTTGTTGAAATCTCAACGGTAAACAGGGTTGCCAGTTGTAGCTAACAATTCTAATCCAATGACCATTCAAAACCTGCCCAAAGGGGTTAAGGAGCTAAATTGCCACATTTTATACAATAATTGTTTTCCCATTACGTTATTGAGCCAGTTAAGGAATACCAACGTAACTTGTACCTACCTACTTTAGAAGCAAAATTAGGTTTTCATCAAAGTTATAATTCTTGTGAACTGACATGACATAATATACTCATTCGAGTATATCGCAAGAGAAAAGATCATTCACCCCATTTAAACTCACCAGGTCATTGTTCCCCCGGTGCCAAAGATGTGGATGTCAATTATGGCAGTCCCCCACACCATTCTGAGGGGTTGGGTCAAATGCAGAAGACACATTTCAGTTTCAACTGACCCCTTTCCCTGTTTTAAACTGGTTACCAAAACACTTATTTTTACTGCTCTAATTACGTGGGTAACCAGTTGATAATAGCAATAAGGCACCTCAGGGTTTTGTGATATATGGAAAATACACCACGGCTAAGGTCTGTATCCAGGCACTCCACGTTGTGTCGTGCATAAGAACAGCCCTTAGCCGTGGTATATTGGACATATACCACACCCCCTAGGCCTTATTGCTTAAATAAGTCCCTTTTGTGCATGTGCATGACTAGATAAATCCGACAGGGGAGTTTGAGTGATGAAAGTTGTACAGAGTATCTTAATCTTCTTTGTGCAAAAAACACCTAGATGAACTTAAATATATATAATAATGTTAGGCTATTTTCTGGCAATTGTGACAGATGTTGAGACTACAAACAGTTATAAATGTCCTATTTTGCGAGATTGACTTGTCATTTCAATAGGCATAGGCTACAGGCAAAAATCTGGGTGTATGATTGTAATTCAACTTTGCCTTGGTTTGCTTAGATAGATGCAGGTAGCCTACAGCCCTTGATAGGCCTACATCAGTCTACAGTAACCCAGGAAAGATGCCAACTGAATGATCTATCAGCCTGCTTAGTCCAAATTAAGACTAATTTATTCAACATTAATAGTTTGGTGATTTTGAGGTAAGAAATGCTTGTTTCCCAATAGCAGCCTGCTGGAATAGGCTGTGGATGGGGTTGTAATTTCAATCACTGAATTAAATATTAATGATATGTTTGATCTGAATATGCTTGTCAACAACAGCCAGTATTTAGATTTGATTTTTTACCTGTAGCCTATTTGGACTGTTAAGTCAATCTAATGCCTTCTAACAATTGCAGATAGGGCTTTGATAACTTCCAATTTAATTAACTAAACATGGTTGTTAATAATTGCATAATAACACAAGGCTAATGTAATATTACTCTCAAGTTATAGGCTATTTATTCAATCAGTTTGATAGCTCCAGGTAGGCTACACAAGTGGCACAAATTGATTTGCTAGGACTCGTCATGTAAACATTTTTATTGTTTCAAATGGTAGCCCTGCTCGCCATTCACTCAGCAACAGCCTCACCGCCTGATAGTTAGCAGCAGCATGTCACAGTGATATATATATATATATATATATATATATATATATTAAATTATTGAGAAATGCCATGGTGGGTGCTGTGAAACTTATAAGTAGCCCAAAAACCCGTAACCCGCGACCAATACATTTTCCAAAGTAGCCCAATTTTGCAGGAAAACTGCTAACATGGCAACACTGACGGTGGAGTTCATTTTACATAGCCTGGTGCCCCGGGAGGACCAATGGAATGTTCTAAAATGAACAAACTCCGCTACCTGGGGCATCAGTCCATGTCAAATGAGCGCAATTAAATTGATGGCCTGCACATGCGCAGTTCGGTGCGAGACGACCATTAGACCTGAAGACATGTTTCTGCGCATGAGCTTAGCAAACCAACGTCTCTATGACATCACCTACAAGTGTGATCGGGGATTCATATTGGAGAAGCAGCTTCTGCCTATCTTCATACTGTACAGTCTTTTATACCAGTGTTTTCGTCATAATACCCATAAAACCTAGCGGTCAAATGCGGAAATGGGTCCAATCGTTTTTTCAAAAAAATGTTTTTCCCATAGGGGAGTTTAGTACTTACAAGGTCTTTTTCATGAACGCTTTCCCTTGCTTGATGTTTTGACAACCGTGTAGTTTCTAGACGGAAGCCACTCCTCAGTAAAAGCACATGACAGCCTGCTTAGAGTTTTCCAAGATTCTCTAGTCTGATGAAACCAAGATTGTACTCTTTAACTAACACATTCTCTCTCCTTTCCGTAGACATGATGGAAGAACTGCACAGCCTGGACCCTCGGCGGCAGGAGCTGCTTGAGGCTCGCTTCACAGGAGTCGGAGTGGCCAAGGTCTGTCTCTCCATTCAATTGTGTCTGCATCCATTCTGTGTGTGTGTGACAGTGCTGCCCTGGCATCCAGTTAGCATTTTATCAATCATCAGCTGTCTCAGCAGCACTCTGTGGCAAGGCACTCCACCGGTCACACACCATGCACACCCACCCACCAATGGAATAGTCAGCAAGACAAGGAGCCCACACTGCTTGATGTTACCAAGGGCCAGTGTTGCTAATTAAAGTTCACTCCAACCCCAAATTAATAGGGGAGACAGACTTGTACCATATTAAGTCACACCTACTCATTGTGTTTTAATTTATTTTGTTTTATTTACTATTTTCTACATTGTAGAATAGTACTGAAGACATCCAAACTATGAAATAACACAAGGAATCATGTAGTAACCAAAAAGTGTTAAACAAATCCAAAATGTATTTAAGATTCTTCAAATAGGGCTATCTTCTGTATACCACCCCTACCATGTCATAACACAACTGATTGGCTCAAACACATTAAGAAGTAAAGAAATCCCACAAATTAACAAGGCACATCTGTTAATTGAAATTAATTCCAGGTGACTACCTTAATGAAGCTGGTTGAAAGAATGCCTAGAGTGGGAAACACTGTCAAGGCAAAGGGTGGCTACTTTGAAGAATCTCAAATATATTTTGAATTGTTCAACACTTTTTGGTTACTACATTAATCCATGTGTTATTTCATAGTTTTGATGTCTTCACTATAATTCTACAGTGAAGAAAATAGTAAAAAATTAAGAAAAATCCTTTATTGAGTAGGTGTCCAAACTTTTGGCTGGTATGTACGTACAGTTGAAATAGGACGTTTACATACACTTTGGTTGGAGTCATTAAAACTCATTTTTCCACCACTCCACAAAATTTCTTGTTCACAAACTATAGTTTTGATAAGTCTGTTTGGACAAGTAATTTTTACAACAGTTGTTTACAGACAGATTATTTCACTTATAATTCACTGCATCACAATTCCAGTGGGTCAGAAGTTTACATGCACTAAGTTGGCTGTGCCTTTAAACAGCTTGGAAATTCCAGAAAATTATGTAATGTCTTTAGAAGCTTCTGAAAGTCTAATTGACAACATTTGAGTGAATTGGAGGTGTACCTGTGGATGTATTTCAAGGCCAACCTTCGAACTCTGTGCCCTTTTTGCTTGACATCATGGGAAAATCTAAAGAAATCAGCCAAGACCTTAGAAAAAATTGTAGTCCACAAGTCTGGTTCATCCTTACGAGCAATTTCCAAATGCCTGAAGGTACCACGTTCGTCTGTACAAACAATAGTACGCAAGTATAAACCACGCAGCCGTCACACCGCTCAGGAAGGAGACGTGTTCTGTCTCCTAGAGATGAACGTACTTTGGCACGAAAAGTGCAAATCAATCCAAGAACAACATCAAAGGATCTTGTGAAGATACTGGTGGAAACAGGTACAGAAGTATCTATATCCACAGTAAAACAAGTCCTATATCGACATAACCTGAAAGGCCGCTCAGCAAGGAAGAAGCCACTGCTCCAAAGCCGCCATAAAAAAGCCAGACTACGGTTTGCAACTGCACATGGGGACAAAGATTGTACTTTTTGGAGAAATGTGCCCTGGTCTGATGAAACAAGAATTGGTTTGGCCATAATTACCATTATGTTTGGTGGAAAAATGGGAAGGCTTGCAAGCTGAAGAACACAACCCCAACCTTGAAGCACGGGGGTGGCAGCATCATGTTGTGGGGGTGCTTTGCTGCAGGAGGGACTGGTGCACTTAACAAAGTGGATGGCATCATGAGGGGAAATTATCTGGATATATTGAAGCAACGTCTCAAGACATCAGTCAGGAAGTTAAAGCTTTGTCACAAAAGGGTCTTCCAAATGGACAATGACCCCCAAGCATCCTTCCAAAGTTGTGGCAAAATGGCTTGACAACAATGTCAAGGTATTGGACTGGCCATCACAAAGCCCTGACCTCAGTCCCATAGAAAATGTGTGGGCAGAACTGAAAAAGCGTGTGCGAGCAAGGAGGCCTTACAAACCTGACTCGGTTACACCAGCTCTGTCATGAAGAACGGGCCAAAAATCACCCAACTTATTGTGGGAAGCTACCTGACATGTTTGAGCCAAGTTAAACCATTTAAAGGCAATGCAACCAAATTCTAATTGAGTTTATGTAAACTTCTGACCCACTGGGAATGTGATGGGGGAAAAAAGAAAAATGCTGAAATAAATCATTCTCTACTATTATTCTGACATTTCACATTCTTAAAATAAAGTGGTGATCCTAACTGACCTAAGACAGGGAATTGTTACTTGGATTAAATGTCAGGAATTGTGAGTTTAAATGTATTTGGCTAAGGTATATGGAAAACTTCCGACTTCAACTGTATGTATTTGTGTGTGGTTTAAATACATTATTGTGTGATACTCATTCAGTTAACCTGTCTTACACACAGTGCCTTCAGAAAGAAAGTTAAAAAACATGTTTTTAGACATTTTAGTGAATGTATTGAAAGTGAAATGCATAAAATCTCAATTAGATAAGCATTCACACCCCTGAGTCAATACATTGTAGAAGCACCTGGCAACAATTACATCTGTCTTTAGGTTAATCTCTTAGAGCTGTGCTCATGTGGATTATACAATATTTGCCCATTATTCTCTTAAAAATTCTTCAAGCGCTGTCAAATTGGTTGTTGGTTTTTGCTAGAAGACCATTTTCAGGTCTTGTGATAGTTTTAAGTAGATTTGAGTCTAACCTGTAACTAGACTATTCAGGAACATTTACTTTTTTTTTTTGTAAAGCAACTCGTGTAGATTTCGTCTTGCATTTAGGTTATTGTGCTGTTGAAAGGTGAATTAATTTCCCAGTGTCTCGTGGAAAGCTGACTGAACCAGGTTTTCATGTAGGATTTTGCCTGTGCTTATAGCTATGTTCTGTTATTTTCATCCTAAACTCTATTCCTTGCCGATGACAAGCATACCCATAGCATTATTCAGCCAACACCATGCTTGAAAATATGACCAGTGGTACTCAATGAAGTGTTGTTTTGGATTCGCCCCAAACATAATGCTTTGTATTTAGGATGAAAAGGTTATAAATGTATTTCTTATTTATTTTAAAACTTTAAGTCTAACACAACAAGATGTGGCTAAAGAATAGGGGTCTGAGTACTTTCTGAAGGTATTGCAGGACAGAAGGTATTGCAGGACAGAAGGGTATAACATCCATTTTCTTGTTGACCAATGTATTGTTGTTTCCTCCAGGGTTCGGGAATAAATGAGTCGTCCAACCAGAGCCTGTGCAGCGTGGGCTCTCTGAGCGACAAGGAGCTGGAGGTCAGTATGACTACATGCGTGTGCCAGGGCCGCCTTATTTCTAGAACAGCAGATTGGCTGACTGTCGTTCATGTTCCATTCACCCAGCTCAATGTAACGTCTTAAGTTTAGGCTACTACATGATACTCAAATGTTCCCTATACCCATCATGAGGTCTCTACAACAGGTAGAGAGAAACATTTGAGTAATCCAGGCAGCGACACATTCAATACCACCTTGCACACTCTTCCCTGCATCTAGCTGGTCGAGGGTGTAATCATTAGTCCAACAGTTTGCAAGGAAGTCAATGTACCCAGAGGGGGACGAAAACTAGCTGTTCTCCGGCTACACCAAATAAAGTTATAACTTTCAAAAATATATATATATAAATTCACTGCGGATGGTCCTCCCCTTCCTCCTCTTAGGAGCTTCCGTGTGTGTGTGTGTGTGTGTGTGTGTGTACACACAGTCAGTCTTGCTTAACTAACCTTGTGGGGACACAATTCAGTCCCATTCAAAATACTATTTTCCTTAACCCAAAAAACATAAACCTAGCTCCTTAACCCTAAACCCCCTAGAAATAGCATATGACCTTGTGGGGACTAACAAAATGTCCCCAGTTGGTACATTTTTCTGTTTACTATTCTGGTGTCCCCACAAGTATAGTTCCACACACACACACACGATCAATGGAAATGAGGTAACCCAGAAAAGATGGACACAAGTTATTGTGTAGTTGTCTTTCCTCCAGTGTGTACTGTGTGATTCCGTTGCTTAGACACCAGAGAAGAAGCCCAGTGACCAGAGAACCAGGAAGAGGAAAGGAGAGCAGTACGATAAGGGAGGCGCCAGAAGTCACAAAATTAGCGATTATTTTGAGGTGAGTGAGAAATTCATGATGTGCGTAGCTTTTTTTCTAACATATGGCTGTCTTGATATCTCATTACCTTCACGTGAAGCACTTTAACACACTTGATTTGAAATACACCGTTTCTTCAGGCTCTTTGTCTGTGCTTGTACTTTCATCCTTCAATGGCTCAATCATTTCTCTCTGTTTCTCTCATGCGCACATGCTTTGACTCAGTTTGCTGGTGGTAGTTGCCCTGCCACCAGTCTGGCGCGGGGCATCCCTCCCCTGGTGCGCTCCTCCTGTCAACACTCACACTCTAACCCCCCAGTGGCGGTGAGCACCAGCCCTCTTTATGCTCCCTCACTTAACGACTAACATGACTCTCAGTGTAGATCGATGGGAACAGTCTGAAATATTTCTCCCCCCTTCTATCTCATTAGGTGCAGCAGGGCAGTCCGTCGTCCACAGGCTCAGCAGCTCCCGCCGAGCCCTTCTCCTCCTCCAGCTCCCTGAAGCCTGTTCTGCTCCACTCCTCATCCTGCCACAAATCTACTCAGGTAAACAACCCTGCCTGGCCTCCCACCTTACCTGGCATGGCTAGACAGTTGTCTCCCCTTGGCACAGCTCACATCCACTTCTGCCATTTCAGAACGCACTGTTGTTGTGCCACTCCATACTAGGCAGTTGAAGTAATCCTATCCTAAACTTGGAAATAATTGGAAAGCTGGTTATTGACCACCAGCCGAACTACGCATTTGTTGATTAATCAACCCTATTGATGGATGGATTGTCCCTTGTGTCATTAGTGCCTTTAGTACTAATCTCTCTCCTCCCTCTCTTTTCCCATCTCTTTTTCTCTCTCTCTCTCTCTCCTCCCACTCACTCACTCACTCTCTCACACACACCCCAGTCTGACTTGACGCTTGAGAAGCTGACAGCATTAGAGAACAACAAGAACTCTGACCTAGAGAAGAAGGAAGGACGGATAGACGACTTATTGAGGGTAAGACATTGTTTCACATCTTTATCTCTTTATACGGCATTGGAGTTACCCGTTAGAAGAAAAACTGTAGGAGAATCCAAAATGTTTAATGTGACCAAAACGTTGCTTTTTTATTTGCACATCATCTGAGTTTACCTTTAAAAAAATATATATAATAATCTATATACATCTCAAAGTAATTGTCGAATGATGTTGGGTAGTTACTGTGATAGTAGCTGTAGGTGTCTGATAACTAGGGAGGCAAAATTACTACTCTATACAAACACCGGTGTCATTGGAATTTCATAATTCCTAAATGTGTACATTAATTAAATCACTCAGTCTATTTTATAAGAATTTGTAAGATTCATATTTGCATGAAATAGACAGAGACCAGTCTTACCAAAATTAGATAATAGTATTTATTCTCAGAGCTCTCTGCCATGGAACCAAAAACAACAGTTTATATACAAAATATGACGTCATAGGTTATAAAATGTTCTTCCTCCTATTGATCAGGACAAAACAGGTTCAAAAGTTGATTCCAACCCCCTCGCTCGCTCACTCCAGACACACACTTATCAAGATTCACTTCTGGAATCTTCACCTTCATCTATCACTATTTAGAAGATAGTTCCAGATAATGGAAAACCCAGGAAAACACTCGCTGCCTTATCTAAACATCCCAAAGCTAAGTTGAGTCGGTTCAACCATAGGTTAACGATCCTTTCTGCTTACTTAAAACCCACAATCCATTTCCTCCCCAACCTAGCTGGAATGGTATTTATTATGTTTTAATTACCCCCTGTTTCAATCTACACAATCCCTTCCTTATGAGTTAATATTATTAATCAGATATAGTAAAACAGTAGAGTGTATTTAGTTATAGTTTTATTTAAAATGTAGATATTGTTTAGTCATTATTCATAAAATTCCTAACGGTTCTTTTTTTTTTTAGGCTAACTGTGACCTGCGGCGCCAGATAGACGAGCAGCAGAGGGCGCTGGAGCGGTACAAGGAGCGCCTCAACAAGTGTGTGACCATGAGCAAAAAGCTGCTTATCGAGAAGGTGAGTGTCTGTATTTCCATGGACACCCTTGGTTCTAAATGTCCAAAACAACAAACTGATATGGTTAAACTTAAAAACGAGCAGTACTTAGTGCAAAATCGATACCGAGTGGCATAAGGGTCTGTTCACACCGCAGAAGAAGCACAACCTGGCTCAAGGTAAATTCTAACCCTTGGAGGTCCAGAGTACAAGCTACCTGGTAGTTAAATGGCAATTCCACCACTTTACAATCTCATGTTCGTTATCTCCAGCACAATACCAGTGTCTACATATGTAAAAAGGTGCATTTCTATGTTTTGTAGGGAGTAAATATATAAAGTTAAGTTCTACCCGATGTCATCAAAGGTTAAAACTGATTTTCCAACACGAGTTTCACGGAGATGTGGAGAGAAAGAAAATATCCTCCTTCTGGCTAGAAACATATTGCAGGTTTTGAAAAACACTTTTTCTTACTTCACAGAACATTTTTTTTAGGAACTATTTTTTATTTTTTTTACCATAGATCATAGAAACACGCTGTTTTCACATGTGTAGACACTGATATGGTGCTGGAGATAATGATTGAGGTTGAAAAGTGGCGGAATTGCCATTTTAATTAATTGGCCGGAGATTCTACTCACCTGGTGTCATAGGTCAAAATCAGCCCCTGATTAAAGTAAATCATTGTAATCAGCGGTGTGTGTCCAGTCGAAGCAGGAGAAGAGGACGTGCCGGGACAAAAGCATGCAGGACCGCCTGCGACTGGGCCACTTCACCACCGTGAGACACGGAGCCTCCTTCACCGAGCAGTGGACTGACGGATATGCCTTCCAGAACCTCATCAAGTCAGTACACACACACAACCTCTTCAAGTGAACACACACAGCCTAGAGTCACACATACATACACTTTACTCCTAATGCATAGAAATAAATAGGACTATGATTTCAATGGCCCAGCACTGTGCCATCCTCATTGCCCCTCATTGTGTCTGCCTCTGTGTGTGTTCCCAGGCAGCAGGAGAGGATAAACTCTCAGAGGGAGGACATAGAGAGACAGAGGAAGCTGCTGGGTAAGAGGAAGCCTTCTACCACCACCACCACCACGGCCCAGAGCCTCACCCTCCTCACCACCCCCAACACCATGGAGCCTCCAACCGCCCCCAACAGCTCCGGCACCAACAAACGCAAGAGCAAGACCAACGGACAAGACAACGAAGCGTAAGGACGAATTGTACCTCTGGCTTATCTTTGAGTGGGTCATGTTCATTAGGAACAAAATGGAATAAAACAAAGGAAAACGGGGAGGGACTACATGAACTTGTCCAATAAGAAAGGCTCCTTCTCATTTTCTGTTGCAAAATGTTTACCCTTGAGTGTCCTTATGAACACGACACAGATATAGGGAAAGGGTGTCCCAATGCCCTTTTAGGAATTTTAGACGATTTGATTTATATAGGCAATATGGTGAAACTTCCACCTAGCTTATTAGAGGACAAGTTGAAGCTATTACGATATTGCTTACACCTGTTAAATCCTCTCAGGTCTCCACAAGTGTAGAGGGAATAGGGGTTGATTTGGCCAGTGTCGTTGACTTATGCCAAGCCCCCACAGTAAGAGTTTGGAACGATAGTGGCACAATTCATGTGTCGCAGCTTTTTTTAATGATCTTTAGGTTGTTCGTGAAAAACGGGAGCTCATGAGTCACAGTATGGCAGGGTCAACGACATCCAATTTATTGCACTTGCAAGCCCCGGACAAAACCAAATGTCTGAATTTTCTGTCACAGTTCTGCAGGAGTTGGCAAGGTAACTTTGTTCAACTCTGAGTACTTGGGATAACCGGTACCATGAAAAAGTCCCACCTTTTAGCCAGGTAAATGTCTATGGCAAAGAAACCTTCAAAACTAACCTGCTCTGGGGCAGGCTAACTCCATTTATCCTGAATGAAGTGTCTGAGCTGCGAGTTGAGGACCAATGAAATCAGATTTCCTACCTTTTGCAAAGATTGCGTCATTTGAGGAAGATGACTAAGGCGAACCGAGTGGGATAACTGGGCACAAAATCTTCTCCAGAAGGTGGTGCATCTTATTTCATTTTTTCCCCACTAACCAAGCCAGACGTTTTTATATATGGAGGTCATTGAGAGCTTGTCAAATTTGGTCCCAGAAAATTGCAATGGCTTATTTGCTACGTGAGGCTTATTTGAATAAATATATGTTTTGTAATGTTTAGATTGTTACTAGTGTATTGATATAAGTAAGACCCATGATATCCCTGCAACTTTGAGGGGAAAAAACACTTTATATCAGAGTTGTCTATTCCCATGCGTATCTGCCCTCTCATTGGCTAGAATGGTCCAACTCCCACCTGATCTTTCCTCCCGACTGCCTTCCGTTTTTGAAGACATTTCATTTGATTGTTAGAGCGGCCGCTTGAGTATCTGGTCAACAGAATGGATGATCTGCAACAATACTTTACTCAACTTTATTCATAATAGTGGAAATGACACGGACAGAGTCGCAAAGTGTGAGCACTCTTCTGATAGCAAATCTTCAAAATGTTCCAGATGTTCTTTCTCTCTTACAGTGGAGGATATCAGAAGACATTAGCCTTTACAAAAAATCACAGCGTGTGGGAGAGCCATTAATGAAGAGGGTGTTAGGTTCTTAACAGAGTTAAAAACTCAAACGGATGACTAGGAAAAGCTCAAATCAAGTTTATTCACCCACTGGGTCATATAGCTGTAAAGACCAAGACATTTTTACACAAGCACATATATTTTATACCCTCCTACTAGGCAGAGTCAACTCCTTGCACATCTAGACAGCCAATACTTCTCGATTGCTAGTCAGGAACTTAATTGGTTCCTCTCACTGGTGTAGTCATGGCCACGCCTCCCTGTTAGAACCTTGGTGGGCGTATATGTGTGTAACAGAACTGTTCCTTCTCACTTCATCTGTCCTGACCTCGGCCCAAATTCCTCACTCCTCCCTACTCCATGGCTGTCTTACCTTATCAGTAACTAAAACCAGACTGTTGCCCTTTGCCTTCCTCCATAGGATCCATGAGATTTAACAATAACATGTTTGACCGACTGTAAACGTCCTGCCTCCTCCCCATTTCTCACCCAGTAACTTTCCATACACCTAGTTCTTATCCACCCTCCACTGACACAAACATATACATTCATTATACATGGAAAGTAATCAATACGTTCTAGTAAGGTAGCATGAATAAAGATATTTCAAGCTAGAATCCAACAAGCGTCAAATATGCACATCCAAGTTGTTCAGGTGCTGAACAGCAAGCTTCCACACAGGTGTAGCTGGTCCGTTGATTAAGCGCCTGAGGCAGTCTTCAATAGGGACGAAAACCGAAAGAAGATGACTTTGTTTTATAGTTGCCCCTTTTGTCTTTGAACCACAGGCTGTCGCTTGCAGAATATCACGAGCAGGAGGAGATTTTCAAACTCCGGCTTGGGCATCTAAAGAAGGTACTGTCCGTCTCCGCTGAAAAGAAACAGAGGAAATGCAATACACAATAAATCCAAACAGTACTGTCATTAGACATGATTGTTATATGAAGAGTGTGTGATACTGAGTGACTAACGTGTGTGTGTGTGTGTGTCTCCTGTAGGAGGAGGCAGAGATCCAGGCAGAGCTGGAGAGGTTGGAGCGCGTCAGGAACCTCCACATCCGGGAGTTGAAGAGGATCCACAATGAGGACAACTCCACGTACGCTCCCCTTGGCCTTCCTCTCTTTTTCTGCATTCCATTCCAATTACCAAACTCGTTCTCACTACAAAGTAGATTTATCTTATCATGGTCCTGAAGATTGAAGGCAGGTTGACGTTTGTCATGAATCTTGCCCTGGAGGCAGAACTGAGAGATTTCCGCTAGCTGGGCCAGCTGTAAAGTCATAATTGGCTATATTGTAAAAATTCATGAAAACAAAAATGTAACCATAATTTAAGGTTAGGGATAAGCATCAGAATTGGCAGTGTGGTTGAGGTTAGAATTCGATTTGTTGACTTTGTGGCCACGCCAGGTGGAGAGCTGCCTCCAGGGCAAGATTCATGACAATAAATGCCAACCTGCAGATTGAAGAACTTAATTATTTGAATCTAGTGGGTTAGTGGAGCAAAAGCCAGCACATCCTGTAGCTCTCTAGGACCAGCAAGAGTACAGAACATTTTGGAGTGGACTGTCCTGTTGTATCTTTATCCTCCTGGAATGTAGCATGTACCTGTTCCTTTGCTCAATCCTCATTCAGAAACTGACCAGTGGTCTCCCCCTCTCATCAGATTTAAAGACCACCCCACGTTGAACGATCGATACCTGCTATTATATCTACTGGGACGAGGTGGCTTCAGTGAAGTTTACAAGGTGACCACTTTTTAGTCTTTGTGTCAGTAAACCTCAGCAAACAGCTTTGTCACTGAACCTATATAACATGAAAACAGTCTAACCAGCCCTGCTAGGATGAGTAAAATGGTCTGAGTGAGGTGTTCTCTGATTTTGTTTCTGGAAGTAGCTAGCAAACTAGCCAATTTAAGCCAGTTAACTTGAGAACCCTCAGATTAACCCTACTCCTTGGCCAGAGCGTCCAGTGTGCCCTCTATGCGCTCCGAGTGAACGGACAATCTGACAACGCTCTGAATTTACGAATGACCCAGAGCGCACTCTGTAACACTGGAGGCAATTTACAAAAGGCATCCTAAGTCCATACATGTAATGAACTGAATATTGCTCTATATCATTGTTTTGGTCTGACTCTGTGTTCATCCCTAGGCCTTTGATCTAACGGAGCAAAGATACGTGGCGGTTAAGATCCACCAGCTCAACAAGAACTGGAGGGACGAGAAGAAGGAGAACTACCACAAGTAAGGAAACCTGCAGCTGGACTGACATTTTGTGTCCGCCAAACAGCCGTCTCGGCACACAGAATAATAATTTGAAGTAGACTGGAAAGCACTTTATGGAAAACAAGTTTGATGCGCTGCTGTTGCCGGTTGTATCATATACAACACAGTTTCTCGCTTTTTACTTTAGATTTGAGTAAATAATTTCTGCCTTCTCATAGATATCATCCAAGAAAAATTCTAAGATTAAATCAGTTGTTTTGCGTATAGATAATGTTGCCTCCAACTCCGCTACCTCAGTCGTTGGCAGTGTTTTTAAATATTTTAATCAGCCCATAAACTATTATTTTAAGTTAAATCACACACAAACTCCTTGGATGGTTGATGTAATACCCCCTTAATCTGTACATCCATTATCCGGTTGTAGGGATTTTCCAAGATGTTCTCGGCTGTGTGTCTTCATGTGAATGCTTAGGTCCGACACTGTAGACATGTAGTGTGTGTGCGCTGTGTTGAGTCACTACAGTGTTTGACCGTAGTGCATCCATGTTTGTTTCAGGCATGCCTGCAGAGAGTACAGGATCCACAAGGAACTGGACCATCCCCGAATAGTCAAACTCTATGACTACTTCTCACTGGACACAGACTCGTAAGTCACTCCATCACTAACCCATGGATGGATAGGAACTTTCATCCATGCTTTTATTCATAGTCAATTTAGCCCTTAGTTCGGTGTCTGTATGGTGACTTCCATTATTCTAGTTTTCTTCTCCTAATTTTATACGGCTTCACTCTGTGTTTTCTTCCCCAGGTTCTGCACAGTGCTGGAGTTCTGCGAGGGCAACGACCTGGACTTCTAC
The DNA here is from genome assembly GCF_023373465.1 of Oncorhynchus keta. NCBI lineage: Eukaryota > Metazoa > Chordata > Actinopteri > Salmoniformes > Salmonidae > Oncorhynchus > Oncorhynchus keta. The sequence continues at coordinate 7,815,716 of NC_068423.1, forward strand.
CTGAAGCAGCACAAGCTGATGTCTGAGAAGGAGGGCCGCTCCATCATCATGCAGATCGTTAACGCCCTCAAATACCTCAACGAGATCCGTCCGCCCATCATCCACTATGACCTCAAGCCAGGTCAGTCAGGCCACGGTCAGCTCCTGACAACCCTTACTCTAACCTGCCCCCGATAATCCTAACCTTAATCGTTGCAGGAGTAGGCTTGAGCTGTACAGGAGTGACCAGGTCGTGTGTGTGTGTGTGTGTGTGTGTGTGTGAACACTTGACGGTATTTGAGGTGCGCTAGATTTAGCTTGGATTTTTCACCTTTGATACTATTCCATTAAACTAAATTGAATGCAGCTGATTTGAAAGTATTGATTGTTTGACCCTGCTGTGATGTCCAAGCATATCTGGGTTTAAGTTAAGGTCCACTATAGTCTTCCCTTTAAAAAAAAATGTATTTACCCCTTTTTCTCCCCAATTTCGTGGTATCCAATTGTTTTGTCTCATCGCTACAACTCCCGTACGGGCTCGGGAGAGACGAAGGTTGAAAGTAATGCATCCTCCGATACACAACTCAACCAAGCCGCACTGCTTCTTAACACAGCGTGCATCCAACCCGGAAGCCAGCCACACCAATGTGTCGGAGGAAACACCGTGCACCTGGCAACCTTGGTTAGCACGCACTGCGCCTGGCCCGCCACAGGAGTCACTGGTGCGCGATCAGACAAGGATATCCCTAGCGGCCAAACCCTCCCTAACCCGGACGACAGAGCCTGGGCGCGAATCCAGGGTCTCTGGTGGCACAGCTGGCGCTGCAGTACAGCGCCCTCAACCACTGCGCCACCCGGGAGGAAGTCTTCCCTTTTTTAATAGTATTTTGTAGCATACACACCAAATAAAGTTCAAGGTAAAATGTATTTATCATATGCAATATTCCCTCAATTTATTTCAGCATTGAGCTATTTTCAGGTCCGCTGAGCGCAAACTTGAACGTTGTGAAAATTCTGTGCAACTTCCAGCGTGAGGTTACTGCGAACACTGAGGCTGTACCTGTTTTAAGTGCCCAAGTAGACTACTGTGGCTATTTGATCATAATGTAGGCCTACCAGAGTGGCCTAACATGAAAAACTATGGAGAAAAGACATCCCATAACATTTTAATATGGAATTTAATATAGGGTTTCTATCATTCAGGCTACAGTAACAGACAATGTGTGGTGTTTGATGCAGGCCTGCAGGCCATGAGTCTTTTGATAAAAGACATGCTGGGCTTGACATTAACCTGTTTATCCACTTGTCCTTTCAGACAAGGAGTTGACTGAAAATGTTGTTTTGATGCAAGAAACCACTTTACCAAATAAAATGAGTTATTCCTATACCATTATTACAGAGAATGAGACAAATTATGCTTCCCTCTGCCTATTGGCTGCTTAGCTTATTCAAGCCTGTCTCAAAATACAACACTGGCCATTTAACTTCTTCTGGATAGGGGGCAGTATTCAAAAGTTTGGATGATTGAGGTGCCCAAAGTAAACTGCCTGCTATACTCAGGCCTAGGATATGCATCTAATTGGTAGTATTTGATAGAAAACACTCTGAAGTTTGAATTATTTTTGAATGATGTCTGGTAGTATAACAACTTATTTGGCAGGTGAAACCCCGTCAATCTGTTTCCCATTAGTTTTCTATGGCAAGCCCGATTTTAATAGAAATATGCTTGCAGTTCCTATCGCTTCCACTGGATGTCAACAGTCTTTAGAAATTGGTTGAGGTTTTTCCTTTGTGTAATGAAGAAGTAGCCCTGTTCAGAACGAGGGTAGTGTGAAGTGTACTGTTTTGACAGAGGTAAAAAGGTAAGGCATGAATTATATCGTTATTTCTGAGTTTTGTGTCGCGCCTGGTGGGATGAAATATGATTGTCTGTTTGTTTCATGGGGTCCTCAGATCATCGCATGGTTTGCTTTTGCCGTAAAGCCTTTTTGAAATCTGACACCGTGGCTGGATTAACAAGAAGTTAAGCTTTAATTTGACATATTGCATGTGTATTTTCAAGAATGTTAAATATTTACAATTCTGTAGTTTGAATTCTCGCTCTGCAATTTCACTGGATGTTAGCCAGGTGGGACGCTAACGTCCCACGTATCCTAGAGGTCCATTTATGACAAAAGTTCTTTACCTGACTCGATTTGATGGCTAGAAATGATGGCTACAAATGTACACTCCCTCCTTGCTGACTACAAATCATCTATAACTGGGCTAATATCATCTATAACTGGGCTAATAACATCCGAACTATCAAAGAATATTAACTAAATTTGCACGTGGCTACATGCAGTTCCTGCTTTGATCTCAAAACAAGCGCATCTACTCACAACCGCTCATGGTGTAAACAGTCCAGTTCAAAGTAAGTGGCACAGATCCATACATGGCAATGGTTTATTTGCATGTAGGCCCACTGCAGCTCTGATTGGTTATGCCGCACTGGTCTGTTCTATGTAGAGTACGTGCTGAGTTGTGCAAGTCAATGCAATAGAATCCTATTCCAATGTGTTCTGCCTACAACAAAATCTCTTACATTTACATTTAAGTCATTTAGCAGACGCTCTTATCCAGAGCGACTTACAAATTGGTGCATTCACCTTATGACATCCAGTGGAACAGCCACTTTGCACTAGTGCATCTAAATCTTTTAGGGGTGGGGGGGGTGAGAAGGATTACTTATCCTATCCTAGGTATTCCTTAAAGAGGTGGGGTTTCAGGTGTCTCCGGAAGGTGGTGATTGACTCCGCTGTCCTGGCGTCGTGAGGGAGTTTGTTCCACCATTGGGGGGCCAGAGCAGCGAACAGTTTTGACTGGGCTGAGCGGGAACTGTACTTCCTCAGTGGTAGGGAGGCGAGCAGGCCAGAGGTGGATGAACGCAGTGCCCTTGTTTGGGTGTAGGGCCTGATCAGAGCCTGGAGGTACTGAGGTGCCGTTCCCCTCACAGCTCCGTAGGCAAGCACCATGGTCTTGTAGCGGATGCGAGCTTCAACTGGAAGCCAGTGGAGAGAGCGGAGGAGCGGGGTGACGTGAGAGAACTTGGGAAGGTTGAACACCAGACGGGCTGCAGCGTTCTGGATGAGTTGTAAGGGTTTAATGGCACAGGCAGGGAGCCCAGCCAACAGCGAGTTGCGGTAATCCAGACGGGAGATGACAAGTGCCTGGATTAGGACCTGCGCCGCTTCCTGTGTGAGGCAGGGTCGTACTCTGCGGATGTTGTAGAGCATGAACCTACAGGAACGAGCCACCGCTTTGATGTTAGTTGAGAACGACCGGGTGTTGTCCAGGATCACGCCAAGGTTCTTAGCGCTCTGGGAGGAGGACACAATGGAGTTGTCAACCGTGATGGCGAGATCATGGAACGGGCAGTCCTTCCCCGGGAGGAAGAGCAGCTCCGTCTTGCCGAGGTTCAGCTTGAGGTGGTGATCCGTCATCCACACTGATATGTCTGCCAGACATGCAGAGATGCGATTCGCCACCTGGTCATCAGAAGGGGGAAAGTTAGTTTTGCATACTAATAAGTCTTGCATAGTTTGTTTTTGTTTCGGTATGTTGTGTTGAAAGTGGCTAATATTGTTGATTTGATCACAACTGCCACAGTAAAGGGAAATGTTGATATTGTTAACTAACTATATTGTTAACTAACAGGGAAAACGCTGACCTTTAGAAAGTTGATTCATCTCGTGCTTCTCTCCGTGGGCTAATACTGTATTTCGGGGCTACTACGCGCTGAAATACAATTAACTGCTTATCACAAATAACCTCAATCAAAAGATGCATCATAATGTGTGTTATGCGTTTCACTACATTTCCCATCTCTCTCTCCCTCTCTCTCTCTCTCCATAGGCAACATCCTCTTGGTGAACGGCACGGCGTGCGGCGAGATAAAGATCACCGACTTCGGTCTGTCCAAGATCATGGATGACGACAGCTACAACTCTGTGGACGGGATGGAGCTGACCTCCCAGGGAGCAGGGACTTACTGGTACGCACTTTACACACACTTGCAAGCGTGCACAAGCAAAAACGCACATACAACAGCCAGCATTGGAAACATTTTAACATTCACACACTCAATTACAATGGAGAAAAAAAAAAAAAAAAACGACATGCAACACTTTCAAAAGATTTTACTGAGTTACAGTTCATATTGGGAAATCAGTCAATTGAAGTTCTTTAGGCTGTAATCTATGGATTTCACATGACCGGGAATACAGATATGCATCTGTAGTTCACAGATAAAAAATTTAAAAAAATTGTAAGGTAGGTGCGTGGATCAGTAAACCAGTCAGTCAGTGTCTGTACAAAGTTGCTGGATATTGGCGGGAACTGGAACGCACTGTCGATCCAGAACATCCCAAACAAGCTCAATGGGGGAAGAGCTGGGACATTTTCAGCTTCCAGGAATTGTGTACAGATCATTGCCACACAGGGCCGACATGGCGGTGGATGAATGGCACGACAATGGGCCTCAGGATCTTATCATGGTATCTCTGTCCATTCAAATTGCCCTCGATAAAATGCAATTGTGTTCGTTGTCCGTAGCTTATTCCTGCCCATAGCAAAACTACATTGCCACCATTGGGCGCTCTGTTCACAGCGTTGATGTCAGCAAACCTCACCCACACGACGCTATACTGACATCTGTCTGGTACAGTTGAAACCTGGGATTCATCCTCGAAGTGCACACTTCTCCAGGGAGCCAGTGGCAATCGAAGGCGAGGATTTGCCCACTGAAGTCTTGTTACGACGCCAAACTGCAATAAGGTCAAGACCCTGATGAGGATCAAGAGGAGCATACTGATGTCTTTCCCTGACACGGTTTCTAACAGTGTGCGCATAGAACATTTCTGGGTTCTTTTTAAATCCGCCTGTGAAACACGAGATCAACACTTTATATGTTGCGTTAAATATTTGTTTAGTATACATTACTAATTTATAATGCCCCCTCTGCAGGTACCTGCCCCCAGAGTGTTTTGTGGTCGGCAAGGAACCCCCCAAGATCTCCAACAAGGTGGATGTGTGGTCGGTGGGGGTCATCTTCTACCAGAGCCTCTACGGACGCAAGGTAAACACACCACGCTCAAGTAGAACTCTTGAATGGATTCCCCTTCGCAACGCTGTGCGTCCTTGCGATGTCTTGCTAACATCGTTCCTGACAAACGTCACCGTCTGAAACGTTACTCTAGAACCAGCTGTTCTAGCGAGGCTACTGAAACTTTACACTTTGAAGTATTTAATTGCTAGTCCCTTCGACCGTTCTCCTTCTCAAGCAACAATGCTCTTGAAAGTCTTGGAGTTTGTAGTCTTTCAAAGATGTCCTGCCTCTTTTCCCCCCTCTATCGCCTTTGTCTCCCTCTGTAAATCTCTTTAATTTTATTCCTCTCTCCAGCCATTTGGACACAACCAGTCCCAGCAGGACATATTACAGGAGAACACCATACTGAAAGCCAAAGAGGTGCAGTTTCCCCCCAAACCTGTGGTCACCACAGAAGCCAAGGTACGCAACACACATTTGTAAACACACACACACACACACACATACACATACGTTTGCAACATTCTCTCTCCATGCACACACACTCACTCTCAAAGTCAGCTAAACCATGGAATCAACCTCTCATCCCTTTACAATCATTTACCCAGATTGAATTGTATCTTGAGTGAACCATCCACCATTCCTTTAACTTGTCACAAAGTATTCAAAAGGTTTGGTCACAAAGGGGGATCAGCGTGTGTGTGTTTCAGGGTAGGAGGGTGTATCTGATCTCCATCAGCTAGGACTTGACATTGGATAATCAAATCTCCCCATTATTTTAACCTTTTTTTAATATTTTTTTTTTATATATACACTGCTCAAAAAAATAAAGGGAACACTTAAACAACATAATGTAACTCCCAAGTCAATCACACTTCTGTGAAATCAAACTGTCTACTTAGAAAGCAACACTGATTGACAATAAATGTCACATGCTGTTGTGCAAATGGAATAGACGGGTGGAAATTATAGGCATTTAGCAAGACACCCCCAATAAAGGAGTGGTTCTGCAGGTGGTGACAAGGCCACTTCTCAGTTCCTATGCTTCCTGGCTGATGTTTTGGTCACTTTTGAATGCTGGCGGTGCTTTCACTCTAGTGGTAGCATGAGACGGAGTCTACAACCCACACAAGTGGCTCAGGTAGTGCAGCTCATCCAGGGTGGAACATCAATGCGAGCTGTGGCAAGAAGGCTTGCTGTGTCTGTCAGCGTAGTTTCCAGAGCATGGAGGCGCTACCAGGAGACAGGCCAGTACATCAGGAGACGTGGAGGAGGCCAAAAACCCAGCAGCAGGACCGCTACCTCCGCTTTTGTGCAAGGAGGAGCACTGCCAGAGTCCTGCAAAATGACCTCCAGCAGGCCACAAATGCACATGTGTCGGTCAGAAACAGACTCCATGAGGGTGATATGAGGGCCCGACGTCCACAGGTGGGGGTTGTGCTACCAGCCCAACACCGTGCAGGACGTTTGGCATTTGCCAGAGAACACCAAGATTGGCAAATTCGCCACTGGCGCCCTGTGCTCTTCACAGATGAAAGCAGGTTCACACTGAGCACATGTGACAGGCGTGACAGAGTCTGGAGACGCCGTGGAGTATGTTCTGCTGCCTACAACATCCTCCAGCATGACCGGTTTGGCGGTGGGTTAGTCATGGTGTGGGGTGGCATTTCTTTGGGGGGCCGCACAGCCCTCCATGTGCTCGCCAGAGGTAGCCTGACTGCCATTAGGTACTGAGATGAGATCTTCAGACCCCTTGTGTGACCATATGCTGGTGCGGTTGGCCCTGGGTTCCTCCTAATGCAAGACAATGCTAGACCTCAAGTAGCTGGAGTGTGTCAGCAGTTCCTGCAAGAGGAAGGCATTGATGCTATGGACTGGCCCGCCTGTTCCCCAGACCTGAATCCAATTGAGCACATCTGGGACATGTCTCGCTCCATCCACCAACGCCACGTTGCACCACAGACTGTCCAGGAGTTGGCGGATGCTTTAGTCCAGGTCTGGGAGGAGATCCCTCAGGAGACCATCCGCCACCTCATCAGGAGCATGCCCAGGCGTTGTAGGGAGGTCATACAGGCACGTGGAGGCCACACACACTACTGAGCCTCATTTTGACTTGTTTTAAGGACATTACATCAATGTTGGATCAGCCTGTAGTGTGGTTTTCCACTTTAATTTTGAGTGACTCCAAATCCAGACCTCCATGGGTTGATACATTTGATTTCCATTGATAATTTTTGTGTGATTTTTGTCAGCACATTCAACTATGTAAAGAAAAAAGTATTTAATAAGAATATTTTATTCCTTCAGATCTAGGATGGGTTATTTTAGTGTTCCCTTCATTTTTTTGAGCAGTGTGTGTGTGTATATATATGTGTTTCTCACACACACAGTACCAGTCAAAAGTTTGGACACACCTACTCATTTAAGGGTTTCTTTATTTTTGTTTTCTACATTGTAGAATAATAGTGAAGACATCAAAACTATGAAATAACATATGGATTCATGTAGCAACAATAAAGTGTTAAACAAAGTAGCCACCCTTTGCCTTGATGACAGCTTTGCACACTTGGCATTCTCTCAACCAGCTACACCTGGAATGCTTTTCCAACAGTCTTGAAGGAGTTCCCACATATGCTGAGCACTTGTTGGCTGCTTTTCCTTCACTTTGCGGTCCAACTCATCCCAAACCATCTGAGTTGAGTTTGGGTGATTGTGGAGACCAGGTCACCTGATGCAGCACCATCACTCTCCTTCTTGGTCAAATAGCCCTTACACAGCCTGGAGTTTTGTTTTGGGCCATTGTGGTGTTGAAAAACAATTGATAGTCCCACTAAGCACAAACCAGATGGGATGGCGTATCGCTGTGGTAGCCATGCTGGTTAAGTGTGCCTTGAATTCACCAGCAAAGCACCCCCAAACCATCACACCTCCATGCCTCACGGAGTGAACCACACATGAGATCATCCATTCACCCACACCGCATCTCACAAAGACCAGTGGTTGGAACCAGAAATCTCAAATTTGGACTCGTCAGACCAAAGGACAGATTTCCACTGGTCTAATGTCCATTGCTTGTGTTTCTTGCCCAATCAAGTCTTCTTCTTATTGGTGTCCTTGTAGTAGTGGTTTCTTTGCAGCAATTCGACCATGAAGGTCCGATTCACACAGTTTATGTTAAGATGTGTCTGTTACTTGAACTCTGAAGCATTTATTTTGACTGAGGTGCAGTTAACTCTAATGAACTCATCCTGTGCAGCAGAAGTAACTCTTCCTTTCCTGTGGCGGTCCTCATGAGAGCCAGTGTCGTCATAGCGCTTGGTTTTTGCAACTGCACTTGAAGAAATTGAAAAGGTTCTTGAAATGTTCCATATTGACTGACCTTCATGTCTTAAAGTAATGATGGATTGTCATTTCTCTTTGCTTATTTTTGCTGTTCTTGCCATAATATGGACTTGGTCTTTTACCAAATAGGGCTATCTTCTGTATACCACCCCTACCTTCTCACAACACAACTGATTGGCTCAAATGTATTAAGAAGGAAAGAAATTTCACAAATGTAACTTAACAAGGCGCACCTGTTAATTGAAATGCATTCCAGGTGACTAACTCATGAAGCTGGTTGAGAGAATGCAATGCTGTCATCAAGGCAAAGTGTGGCTACTTTGAAGAATCTACAATATATTTTGATTTGTTTAACACTTTTTGGGTTACTACATGATTCCATATGTTATTTCATAGTTTATCTTCACTATTATTCTACAATGTAGAAAATAGTAAAAATAAAGAAACCCTGAATGAGTAGTGCGTACATTTGACTGGTTGTGTGTGTATCTATGGGGGGATTTGGAAATGATCCAGACAATTACATTGATGGATGCCACAATCTACAATCTATAAAAATAGAAATAAACGTCTCACTTCGGTGCCTTTTATTTCTCTCCATCAGGCCTTCATCCGCCGCTGCCTGGCCTACCGCAAGGAGGAGCGCATTGACGTGCTGCAGCTGGCCCAAGACCCCTTCCTCATGCCCCCCTTCCGCAAGGCCCTGGCCACTGCAGCCGGGCCGTTGGTGTCGGGCTCCACGCCCTCCACCTCCAGCGCCTACAACAGCAGTGCCTCGAACTGAGGCACCCAACGCCACCCCAGAAGACCCCTGTGGGGGCCACATTACTCAAACGCCCTCCCTTCTGGATAGTGGGATGGGGGATGGAGGGGGTAAAAACAGACTAAACGATGGAGTAATATCTGAAGTGCCCTCCCTATCAACCACCCCTCCTAAGACATGAAGGGGCAGTGCCAGTCTATGGCTTTTCTGTAGGACACAGTGGCTGTCCATGTACACACACACACACCTGCCACAAATAAGAGAAAGACCTTGCTCTGACCAGTGGGCTGCTTCAGAGGGCTATAGGAAAATGGACTGAAGTTAGTGTGTGTGTTGTGTGCATACATGTTTTCGGGAAAACCAAACAGCTCAAATCAATTTGTATTTGTCACATGTGTTTAGCAGATGTTATTGCGGGTGTAGCGAAATGCTTGTAAGCTAGAAGCATGGAAGCCCTATCTGTCGGCACCATTTTCCTACATATCCATTCCGTTTATTTTGAGAGAGAGAGAGAAGCTTTTAAAACATTTTTTTTGCTTGAGTTTTATCGAAAGTTGATCTCTATATTTCCCAATAATATAATCCATTACACCCCCACCCCCCCAATGGTGAGCCATTAACTTTTTTGAAGGGCTCAAATGATGTGGGAGTTTCTATTTCTGATGACCTAAGTTGAAAGCATGCCTGGCTGATACATCACTGTTAGGTTTACACTGACAAGTTAAAGAAAGTGGTCATTTTCACGAGGATTGTCACTTTTGACTGATTTGAGCAGATTTAAATATATTCTTGGATATTGGATTGGGAATTTACTTGTCTATTTTTTTTCATGAGGCTTTCCCTCAAAATGGAGAGGGAGAGACTTAATAGAAATGCATATAAACCATTACACCAACTTTTGGTATGACTTTGTGGTTTGTTAGCAAGGAGTTACGTCAAAGAGAATTCTCATTCATTGCAAATTGTGCAGTATAACAATCTTAATTCCAACATGACTTAAATAATAGCAAAGTTATTTTAGTATATTGTGAAACATGATTTCACACTTGAGCATAGGTGTGTTGTTTACCAAAGAAAAGTAGAATAGCCTAACTGGTAATACTCAAATATACACAGCCATGCAGAGCTAGCTATATGCTACGTACAAGGCTAGCAACCCAACGACTGCCTGAAGAGCCAATCTCAAAGTGCCTTCAGAAAGTATTCACACCACTTGACTTTTTCCACATTTTGTTGTATGGATTAAATTGAATGGCCTACACACAATCCCCCATAATGTGCAAGTGGAATTATGTTTCTAGAGATTTTTACAAATGAAGTCTTGCGTCTTAAGTATTCAATCCCTTCTATGGCAAGCATGAAATTCAGGAGTGAACGTGCTTAAGTAACAAATTGCATGGACTCTGCAGTACGTGTTTAACCCTCCTGTTGTGTTCATTTCATGTTAATTCATTGTGTTCCCGGTCCAAAATGACCTCCCTATTATAAATACATATCACCTGTTAGATCTTATCAACTTAAGTTCTTGTGAATATTACAAGATTTGAACTTCTATTTGCTATTTATTGACCTGAACTTATACAAATCATCTTTGAGTAAAAAAACAGCACAATATATGGATCCTTTTGACTAACAAATACTCAGATGAAACATATTGTGCTATTTATCAGACTACCTCACTGTCAGTTTCCTGGACTCTCTCCTCCCCATTGTCATGATCAAGAGCCTCACATACAGTACATCATTGTCATTGTGCTGCCACAGAATGAATTGTGAACAAGGCCTCAAAAAAGCTTTATATACTAGAGCTGTGTGAAAAGTACTGTATATTATTGAAACAATGTTGCAATTGTTTGTGGGAATGCCAACAGGTCTAGTTCCCCTGGGGGAAAAGGTCCCTGTTGGGTTCCCATGGGAGCGAAGAAGGGGAGTGAGGTGTGTGTGTGTGTGTGTGTGTGTGCGCTCAAACACACATCCATGTGGCGGTCTGGGAGAGGGAGTGTGTCCATCTGATGAATTGGCATGTGCCTGAACTAAATTTTATACACTAATTGTAGTCTCACCCACACATTTCTAATGACTGGTCATTTTTGACCGGAAACACCACAGGTGTACAGAAGTTAGATTAAACACCCAAAATGTATAAAAAATCTCAATGTATTTTGTGTGTTCAGATGCACTGTGTGGACAAAGTCATGGAACCTTACGACAATCATATTAAAATAAATATTAAAATAACTACATTTTCAGAGAGAACCTGTAAATCGGTTCAACTCGACCGGGAACACAACAGGAGGGTTAACAGGATTTTTGAATTATTACCACATCCCTGTACCCCAAACATGCAGGTAATTGTAAGGTCCCTCAGTTGAGCAGTGAATTTCAAACAGATTCAACCACAAAGACCAGGGAGGGTTTCCAATGCCTTGCAAAGAAGGGCACCTATTGATAGGTGGGTAAATAAAGACATTGAATACCATTTTAAGCATGGTGAAGTTGATAATTACACTTGGATGGGTGCTGCGCATGCCCGTGGAGTGAGAGAGGTATGTGACTAGGTGCGGGTAAGGATAACAGGCAGAATATATTACCGTTAACAGGGAATTTATTTATTCCTTCACAAGGTAATTTGGGGAAAAAGGGTCTGCATGGAACCAAAGTAAAAAGTTAGAGTCCCCTGTCCTGCCTACCCACAATTTACCTAACTAGCACCAACTGGCGCACTAACCAAAATACGGGATGGTCTGCCCAGGTCTTACCTAGTGTGCATAGACATAGTACGGGTATATGTATGCCCGCAGGCCTCTTGCCTAAAACACTCCCAAGGTGCCTTCCCCCCCCTGGGAACAAATTAAACAGAATTACAACCGTAAAGTGAAAAATTTCACTTAACAAAACAACAGTCCTTTGGCATACACAAACATCAGCAGGACCGGCTACAAAATACTTTACAAATTATACAGACCAACAACGAAACACAGGACATACCAAGACGCTCTCTCTAAACAACCACCAACACAGGACATACCAAGAAGCTCTCTGAACAACCACCAACACAGGACATACCAAGAAGCTCTCTCTGAACAACCACCAACACAGGACATACCAAGAAGCTCTCTCTGAACAACACAGGACATACCAAGAAGCTCTCTCTGAACAACCACAGGACATACCAAGAAGCTCTCTCTGAACAACACAGGACATACCAAGAACCACCAACACAGGACATACCAAGAAGCTCTCTCTGAACAACACAGGACATACCAAGAAGCTCTCTCTGAACAACACAGGACATACCAAGAAGCTCTCTCTGAACAACACAGGACATACCAAGAAGCTCTCTCTGAACAACACAGGACATACCAAGAAGCTCTCTCTGAACAACACAGGACATACCAAGAAGCTCTCTCTGAACAACCACCAACACAGGACATACCAAGAAGCTCTCTCTGAACAACCACCAACACAGGACATACCAAGAAGCTCTCTCTGAACAACACAGGACATACCAAGAAGCTTTCTCTGAGCAACAACCAGCTCCAATCATCAATGGGGCCGACCAATCAGCTGCTTATGGGAATCCAGGAAGCCATTTCCTGAAATACACACATACAAACCCACAACACAGACACTGGGGAACGTAACAATGGTGTTTCAATGTACCCAGTCACTACAAAAATACAGGCGTCTTTCCTAACTCATTTGCTGGAGAGGAAGGAAACCGCTCAGGGATTTCACAGAGGCCAATGGTGACTTTAAAACAGTTGAACGGCTGTGATAGAAAACTGAGGATGGATCAACTACACTCTGGTTACTCCACAAAACTAACCTAGATGACAGAGTGAAAAATATTACAAAACAGGCATCCTGTTTGCAATAAGCACTAAAGTAATACTGCAAAAAAATGTGGCAAAGAAATATACTTTATGTCCTGAATACAAAAAGCATTGTTTGGAGCAAATCCAACAAATAACTGGGTAACACTGCATATTTTCAAGCATGGTGGTGGCTGCATCATGTTATAGGTATGCCTGTCATCAGGAAATGTGTTTTAATAAATTATTAGAATGTTACAGTCCTGAAACCATAGGTCTGATATCATGTGATTGTATGAAATTAATTTGAATCAATAGATTATTATAATACATGTGTGTAAATCCACCATAATTTGCAAATAAATTCATTACAAATCCTAGATTTTTTTTCTCATTTTGTCTGTCATAGTTGAAGTGTACCTATGATGAAAATTACGTTTAAGTGGGAGAACTTGCACAATTGGTGGCTGACTAAATACTTTTTTGCCCCACTGTATTAGAAGGTTCGTAAATTACGCGAGGTACTAGTGACACCAAGACTATCTGTGGACACTGCACTGCCTGTGTAAACTAAAGAAGAGAGAAGAGAAACCTAATATAGCGGAGTGAGGTATTAACGTCAAAAGAACAAGCAACAACAGAAAAATTGGCGGCTGACTAGGGATTCACGACCCCTGGAAAACAGCTTATAGTTGTATACGGGTGAGGCCTAATGTCCGATCGACACCTCTATAGATAAAGTTTCAAGGAAAAAAGGGAAAAAAAACACACAAAAAAAACAGAGGTTAAGAGATAGCAAAATACACATTGAGTGGTGTGAGCACACACATAGGGAGTAGTGAAATAAGAGATCAGTTTTACACACACAGAAGAAGAAGAAGATAGATATATTTATCAGTCAAAAGTCATAAGGAGACCTTATAGTTGTATAAAGTGTATGATCTAAATAATGTATCAGGATACATAGTTAATTATTGTAAAATTCTAGGAAAGATTAAAGGGGTATTTCTCAACATAGGTTCAGGAGAGCTCCTATAGTACTTGGAGAATGGTAAAAAGCACACACAGATCATAGAAATAGATACACATAGAGAATAAGCTTAGAAACCACAAGGTTCTACTAAACATGAGTAGTAAATCCTCAATGGAGGTTCCGGAATTTGAAGGGAGTTTGGATGTAGAAAAGTTGGAACTGATGATACGGCGAATGCGTAAGACATGTGGAGACAAGACAGATAAGCAACAGGCAGAGGGGCTAGACACAGCGATGGTATGGTTAGCCGAAGCGAGGAAGAGAGCAGAAAGAGAAAAGAAAAAGGAAGTAAAAAAAGAGGGAAGATGTAAGTAGCCAGGAACTAGGAGGTAGGATGAACAGGCGACAGGATGCAGGGGAAAGAGGAACCATAACTCCCACGGCTCCTCTGGAGTTCTCTCATAAGCCTAAATTGTACCCAACCCTGATTGATCAGGCGTGGAGAGAGAATCCCGATGATGAAATCGTGGTGGTGAGACGACGGCAGCCAGGGCTTCCCGTCCCACCCCCACCACTCCCATATGGGGAACCTCCTGGAGCCGAGGGAGGGGTAGAGCAGGAGGAGAAAAGGATAGGGCTAGCTGCCCTAGGGAAAGTCAGAAAATATTTAACCGAACTAGGACAGGATTCAGCAAACTTATTGAGAAAGTCGAGAAAAATGGATAGAAAGTCGAGAAAAGTGGATAGAGACGGTCAGAAGAAAGGGGGAGATAGATGACAATCGGGAGAGAAAGAGAGGCAGAGACAAGGAGAGTGAGAGTAGGGAGAATCCTCGCTGGGGAAACTCTTGGACATTTAAAGTAGGGCTATTTTTGTCTCATTCAGTTCCATAGCGTTGGTGGTTTGTTGGTAAAGTATTTGCCTATAGCGCGGGAGACTCGGGTTTGTATCTCAGCCTTGGCACCGATAGACTAAAATTCATTATGATCATAATTCAACTATTTATAGGGTTTGCCAGGAAAGCTATGGTTATTACTGCTTGTTTAAGATATAAACTGAACGTTTTAATAGTTTGTTTTTCGGTTGAATTGAGAGACTAATTAATTCTAAATAATAGCGAGGCAATTTCGATGTAATACGTTGTGTTTTCCAAATGATCGCCTGGAATAATGTATTGAGACTGGAGTCGTATTTATTAATTTTTTGTTTCATTGTTTAGGTAACACCAGTGAAATTAACAGAAAGTTAAGGTATACTAACATGCCAGTGGAGCTGGTTTTATTTTACAGGGACAGTGCACGTCTATCACAGTTGTGTGTCTAATGGCAGGGTTTTCCTATCAAGCATTTTGGGGAGACTGTTTGAAGAGAGACTGAATGGGTTTTAGATATAACCATTAAGGAAATGTAAAACTAATGATTTGAGGGAGTACATTATAATTATTATAATTATTAGGTTTTGTTTGTGGTAAACGTTTGGGTGTGAGGGGATTGCATTAGTACAGCCCAGCGACAAGATATCTTAAAGGGATACACTCACATATAGAATATTAGAAGTTTTGTTTTCTGAGTTAAAGGGTACATTCACATATAGAATATTAGAATTTTGTTTTCTGAGTTTTTCACTAAACACGTGACCTCTTTAGATAAAGGGTTCTTTAATTTGTCTAATATTGTATGGAATACGACTGTAAAAGGGTGTTATAACCTCTGACCTCTATCATGGCTCTCCCTTGTCTGACCAGCCTCACGGGGGGCCATTTGGATAATGAATTTGTGGTCATTTGTGATACTGATTTTAAGGTAAATTGAGTAACTGATAATTATTTACGAGTTTATAGTTCCTTGACATAGTTGTAATTTGAACCAATGAAAAGAAAGAAATGGCATAGCCTTGGACTAAGGGCAGACTTTCTTGAGTCTCTCCTCCGATGGACATAAGGGTACAATAAGTTATCTTGGTGGATGGTTCCAGAGTAGTAACTGTGATCTGGTCATGTTATTTGAAACTGTAGTTTTATCTTTTGACCAGTAGTAGTATGTTTTATATATATATATATCGCTCCGGGAGAATATTGGGTTAGAAGAATCCCCGGCAGTGGAGGGACTCAAGGCCCCTCCACTGCCGGGGATAGTCAACAATTAAAAATGGCTTTCCTCAGTGGAATGCGTCCCGAGATAAGCCGTCCCATTAAACAGAACTTAGTAGGGTGGGGGCAAGCAGCCGAGCTAGAAGAGGTGGAGAGATAAGCAGTTCACTAGGGACAGCAATTCTTTTAAGCAAACAGGGCAGGAAAATACATTGAGATAGAAAAATATTGATTTTATAAGCATTAAGATTATTTATGAAAATAAATATGTTGCGGTTCTTAGGGATGGTAAAATTGCTGTAGATAATGTATCCCACACTATGCAACATATATTAAATTATTGATGTGACTGGTTTAGAGGTTAACCCATGTTATTGTTAGATAAAATACAATAGACTCCAGAAGGAGGGATTTCATTAGTACAGACAGCATGTGATATGGGTAATGTTCGTTTTGGTTTCATTTTATCAGTAGATGATTTGTATTTAAATAGTATAAAGTGGACAGGGATATATGAGATCTGTGGTGATTCAGGATTATTGATAGGATCGAGATGACCTAATTAACCTATGTGAGGATTTAGAAATTGCCACCATGGACATGTTTTTTAAAACAATCCACAGTTGTGAGACCTTGAAGGTTTGAGAGCAGATAGGAGAAGGTTTAGAAGGTGAGTAGATAAGTTACTGTGGGGAGACAAAACGGGGAATGAAAGCTTAGCTGGTTTCTGGAAATAAGGTGTTATCTGCGGAAGCGTTGCCCGGAAAGTATTCGGCACAACAGGCCGAAATAGTTGCTTTGACTAGGGCATGTTAAATAAACAAGGAGAGAACGTTAACTTATTACATAGACAAGCCCATATACGCCCAGGCCCATAGAAAACAGCACAGGTAATTCTTATTAAAGTAGATATATATTGATACAGGGGCGAAGCCATGTATCAAAGCGAGGATGGGATGGGATTTTTTTATATAGTGTTCCCAACTTACTTGGCGGACATGATTAGATAGAACAAATAGAAGACTGTTTGTTAACCAAACCTGTATGTCCAAGATTTTATGCTCTACATGTGAATTACAGGACAATGTGATTCACTCAATCCAGTCCCTGAGGAGAATAGACTGGAAGCAGCCACGGTGGGAGGGACTATACCAAGTACTCCTGGTGACAGCCTTGGCTGTGAGAATAGCTGAAATAACTACCTGGATTCATATCACACATTGCAAAATGGTAAGACACTCTGACACTGTCGAACAATCACAGTGTTAGAGAGGAGAACTGGAATCAATAGGATCTGGGGGCGATCTCTCTGAAGAAGACTCCCTGACCCCGTCATTCCATCCCTGTGCTTGTTCATAGAAGTGGAAGTATGTTCTGGCCTCTGGCTGCTGATATGTTTTCCAGAAAAGGGTGGGGCTTCACCGGAGTGCTGTTTGGTCTGAGCTGTCTTATCGTGGGAGCCATATTCCTGATACACCACGTCCCACCTGAGAATGCGGAGAGTGGTAATTTGACCCATGGTTTAGACGATGAGGATTTTGTTCCAAACAAGCATAAGAGATCCCTAGATCTGGGTAGACAGGAAGTTAGAGTAGAGGTTGGGAAGGATGTCGCAATGGAGTTTTATGTAGGCCAAACGGGGTCTCTAACTACATGGCAGTCTAGGACTCTGAGCCATTATGGTATATATTGGTGCAGGTCCCCATGTTGGTCGTGGACACAGGTCATAGCTCATACGGAGAGAGAGGGCTATATGAATCCACTCACCCAGTATGGAAGGAGGTGGAGTATGGTGAAGGTGAGAGTTTTTGACTGTAATCCGGAGAGAGGGATGTATTGCATAAAGATACGCCTTACCCATAAAAGTCTGATACTCTACCAACTGAGCTATCCGGGCTTTGTTTTTGCTTATTTTCATACACCTTACCTGCCGGGCAGTGGAACGTGCTGACGAGGGGGCATTGTCAGATGGTTCATTTCCCCAGGGAACCAGGCCTTAATTCCAAATGATACAGTCAACGAAATCTGAACTAGGCATCCCCTCCAAGTATTTAGTATTTAGTAAGTATTTAGTCAGCCACCAATTGTGCAAGTTCTCCCACTTAAAAAGATGAGAGAAGCCTGTAATTTTCATCATAGGTACACTTCAACTATGACAGACAAACTGAGGGAAAAAAAATCAGAAAATCACATTGTAGGATTTTTTATGAATTTATTTGCAAATTATGGTGGAAAATAAGTATTTGATCAATAACAAAAGTTTATCTCAATACTTTGTTATATACCCTTTGTTGGCAATGACAGAGGTCAAACGTTTTCTGTAAGTCTTCACAAGGTTTTCACACACTGTTGCTTGTATTTTGGCCCATTCCTCCATGCAGATCTCTAGAGCAGTGATGTTTTTGGGCTGTTGCTGGGCAACACGGACTTTCAACTCCCTCCAAAGATTTTCCCACACTGTTAGTGAGCTAAGTTGTAGCATTAGCAATGTCTTTCAAAAGGAGACAACTCACAAATGTGGAAATTCTGGAGATTTTTTTTAAATTCTGACAATGAGTCTGAGTATGAAAGTCAGGAATCAGATTCTGACAGTGACAGTGAGGAGCTGCCCCCCAGCCTTGTAGCCATTGAGAACCCTGAATCCGAGGTTCCCTTGTCCACTGATGAAGTACCAGGTCCCTTTGACGATGCTGGTGGTGATGGAGGCAGACCGACAGTGGATGAAGTACAGGAGTTCTGTGGTAGCTGGAAGGCCACCAGTCATTTCACCCCTCCTGGCCCTGCTGTTTGCTTTGACGAGTCCCAGTCTGGAGTGCAACGCCCCTTGCCATTTTCAACTGAGGCAGAGTGCTTCAAGTTGTTTCTGACAGAGGAGCTGGTGGGAAACATAGTAGAGGAGACCAATCGCTATGCCTTGGAGCTACAGGAGAAGAGAGAGCCAGGAGTGATTATTACCTCAAAATGGGGGCCGTGGATAAGGCGGACATGATAAACAGCTTTGTGGAATGCGCTCGGAAAACGACCAAGTGGGATAAGAAGATATCTTTCCATCTGATCGCCACTGCTGTCCTCAGCGGCAGCATAGTTCACCGCCAACTAACAGGTGATTACTGAACAAGGTATTTTTGTAATTGGATGTACAGTTCACATACAAATCCATTATGCAATTATAGTGACAATATCTCACCCACCTACCTACTGCCTCATCATCCTCATCCTCCCCACTCCCTCATAGGTAAAGTAATTACCTACCAAAAATACAGAGAGAACCTCATGAGAGAGCTGCTGGAGGAGCACCACACCCCTCGGCGCCCATCCACTGGGGGTCGTCCTGCTGTAGACAATCCCCTACGCCTCACTGCACGGCATTTTCCCTGCAAAGTCCCTCAAACTGCTGCTCAAGGTAGTCACACACGGAGGCACTGCAAAGTCTGGCTGTCTGGCGCCAGGAGAAGTAAGCAGAGGAATATGACAAAATACATGTGTTTAGCTTGTGATACACCTCTATGTATTTCACCATGCTTTGAGGAGTATCACATGCATGCTCAAGCATTATTGAGCACATCTGCAACAATAAGTGACTGACTGACCTGACAGGTGCAGATACTATGCCTTTAGTGGTGGGGGTGGAAATAGAGTTGTTGTTCAGTCACTGCATGGATATTAAATATGGGTTATGCATATTCAGTTTTTTGTCCTCTAGTAAAACAAGTTGTTGAACCAACTACCAATACTGCAATAAAATAGATGACTATTACATATTGGCCTGTGTGTTTTCTTGCTGTGTTTTCATCCAGTACAACTGTTAAGGAGTGTAGGTTAGCATACAAAAGCTGGCCTCATTCTTCAGCTCCAAAGATGTCCAATTCCAGTTATGATATTGGCAAATACTGTTTGTTGTTTCTGAAAGTACAGATTAAAGATGAATTATTCATTAGAATACAATATAAGGATATAGCAATAAAACAATACTACAAAGAAGTATTATATAATAAACACTGCTATAAAAAATCGTCTCTTGCATTGACAAAATCACAGATTTGAGTTATAACAGTAAGAAGCTAACTTTTGAGTTCCACAAGGGGGCAAGGCAGGGCAGAACAGAGCTATGCTGAATAGACCAAATACACAAACCATGGTCATATGTTTTATTTATTTAACTGGGCAAGTCATTTAAGAACAAATTATTAATTACAATGATGGCCTACACCGGCCAAACTCAGACAACGCTGGGGCAATTGTGGACTGCACTATGGGACTCCCAATCACAGCCAGTGAAGCCTCTAGCACTGAGATGCAGTGTCATAGACCGCTGCGCAACTTGGGAGTCATAAGGCCAGGGTAGCTTCAAAATAAAACACAAGCTAATAGTTCTCTGATGCAACTAGCCTTGTTTTACAGAGCTAATAGAATAATGTAGCTACGTAAGCACGATTGACTATAACACCATAAAGGTTATAAAATGTGTAACGTTCCACGTTAGAATGTGTCACGTTATAAGGTATATATTATGATCCCATACATACAGTGAGCTACAGCAGAAACGGCATACGGAAACTATGATAACGTAATAAAGCACTTTGATAGAAACGAAGCCCTAATTTGAACCAGGGAGTCTGTAGTGACGCCTGTAGCACTGAGATGCAGTTCCATAGACCGCTGCACCACTTGGGAGTCTCAAGGTTATGTAGCTTCAAAATACAACACAAGAAACTACTTCTCTGGAGAAGGTACTATGAGGATGTCTTCAGACGAAGCTGTTTTGGCTCTGGGAGTGTATTGTCCACAGGTCGAACATGTCATGGAAAAAGCAAGTTCAGAAAGGTGAACATTAAAGCATCGCCCGAACCCTTGAACCTCAGAATAAATGTCTGATGCTCTACCGACTAAGCTATCCGGGCTCTGCTTTTACTTATTTTCATACACCTAACCTGCCGGGCAGAGGCACGTGCTGACGAGGGAGCATTGTCAGAGAACCAGGCCTTCATTCCAAATGATACAGTCAAATCTGAACTAGTCATCCCCTCCAAAAACACATTGTACAACACCTCTTGGCGCAAAGATAGTGCATCTGAATCCAGATCAGAAGGTTGTGTGTTCAAATCATGTCGTGGTCAGGGTTTTTATGTGTGCAATCTCTGCCTTTTTTACACAGCGAAGTCAATGAATCAGCACAAGAACCAATGTGGCTTTACGGTACCGATCATGCACAAAAACCACCAAACCAATGCTGCTTAAGATGACAATTGTCTCTCACAGAAGCATGGCACACTGCAAATTCCTAAATCAGATGATACTGTGTGATTGACAGACTTAAATCAGTCTTAGAACAGGGAGTTGAACTTCTTTTGGCTTGGAGACAGTATTTCGGCTTTTTTTGGATGAGAAGCGTGCCCTGTTACTCATGCCCAGAAGCTCGGATAAGCATATAATTGGTAGATGTGGATATAAAACACTCTAAAGTTTCCAAAACTGTTAAAATCCTGTCTGTGAGTATAACAGAACTGATACGGCAGGTGAAAACCTGAGGAATATCAATCCAGGAAGTGTTTTTGTTGTTGTTGATGTGGGTAGTTTTCAATCGAATGCCTATTGAGTTTCTAATAGGTTCGGGCCCAGATTGCAGTTCCTATGGCTTCCACTAGATGTCAACAGTCTTTAGACATTGTTTCAGGCTTCTTTTCTGAAAAATGTAGAAGAACGAGACCTTTCTGTCAGTGCTTAGGAAGCATGCAGTGCTGGTTTGCGAGCGTGACCGAGTGCACACCCTTCTTTGTTATTCCTTTCTATTGAATACGCTATTGTCCGGTTGAAATATGATCAATTATTAAGAAAATTGACAACCTGAGGATTAATTATAAACATCATTTGACAAACTTCACCGGTACTATGAGGATGTCTTCAGACTAAGCTGTTTTGGCTCTGTGAGTGTGAACACTGAAGCAGCACCCAAACACAGACTTGAACCCTGGACCCTCAGATTAAAAGTCCCATGCTCTACCAACTGAGCTATCCAGGCTCTGTGCTTACTTATTTTCATACACCTAACCTGACGGGTAGAGGCACGTGCTGACGAGGGGGCATTGAGAGTGCAAACGTTCCAATGCTGTTCCAATGCATGGTGAAATTAAACCACCTTTACCTTGTCAGTACAGTAAGAGAAAAACTATTAAAACATAATAAATGTACATTTTTCTGGGGCTAGTGGAGTTGAACCAGAAAGACACAAACTAGGGCTATGAAAGAAACCGGTGCAACATCTACAGCTGCTAACGCCCACATTTGTATTTATTTATCTAAAGCCAGTATGCTAAGACAAAACAATCTGCAGATTTCTCATGCTAGTGACTAGTTGGAGGCAAATGATCATGCAGAGACAAAGGATTAAGCTGTCAAAAGCTGACCAACTCCAGTTATTTGTGTAGGTACAATAGAGTACCACAGTATGAGTCATAATACCCATAAAACATAGTGGTCAAACAAGGAAATGGTTCCAACCATATTTCCGCCATTCATTTTTCCCCATAGGGAATTTTATTGCTATTTCAGACTTTTGTGACAAATCTACTTGGCTGCTAACTGTTTGCAATGTTTTGTGTGCTGAGCGCTGTCATCAGATAATCGCATGATTTGCTTTCGCCTTAAAGCCTTTTTGAAATCTGGCACGGTGGCTGGATAAACAACAAGTTAACCTCTTGAAACTAGGGGGCACTATTTTCATTTTTGGAAAATAACGTTCCCAAAGTAAACAGGCTATTTTTCAGGACCAGATAATTGACAGCTTAGAATAGAAAACACTCTAAAGTTTCCAAAACTGTAAAAATATTGTCTGTGAGTATAACAGAACTGATATTGCAGGCGAAAGCCTGAGACAAATCCCATCAGGAAGTGACTCTTATTTAGAAACCTCTGCGTTCCTATGCATCCCTATTGAGCAGAGAAAGGGATATCAACCAGATTCATTTTTCTATTGCTTCTCTAATGTGTCTAGTGTCACAAGACATAGTTTCAGGCTTTTATTTTGAAAAATGAGCGTGAGCGACAACATTGCGTAAGTGGTCACCTGGTGGCTCTCAGAGTGATTTGTGCGTAATAGACAAATGCGGCTATTGTTTCTCTCGCTCCTACTAAGAAGCCAACTGACCCGGTTGATATATTATCGAATAGATATTTGAAAAACGTTTTCCATGTTTCTGTCGATATTATGGATCTAATTTGGAATATTTTTTGCCGTTGTCGTGACCGCAATTTCCGGTCGATTTCTAAGCCAAACATGAAGAACAAACGGAGGAATTTCGGCTATAAAAATAATCTTTATGGAACAAAAGGAACATTTGCTATCTAACTGGGAGTCTCGTGAGTGCAAACATCCGAAGCTCATCAAAGGTAAACTATTTAATTTGATTGCTTTTCTGATTTTCGTGACCAAGCTTCCTGCTGCTAGCTGGACATAATGCTATGCTAGGCTATCGATAAACTTACACAAATGCTTGTCTTGCTTTGGCTGTAAATCTGAGATGACAGGGTGATTAACAAAAGGGTAAGATGTGTTTCACATGTGATTTCATGACTATATTCTAGTAATATTTTTTGACCGTTGTCAGTTGATGACAATTCTCCAAGAGGGTAGTTCCAAGAGGGCAATCAAGCAGCATTGATTTGGTCATTTTTGTGCATGATTGGTACTGTGAAGCCACATTGGTTATTGTGCTGATTCATTAACTTCACTGTGTAAAGAAGGCAGATATTGCACACATAAAATCCCTGACCACAACGTGATTTGAACACGCAACCTTCTGATCTGGAGTCAGATGCCCTACCTTTGCGCCACGAGGTCTTGTATAATGTGTTTTTCGGAGGGGATGCCTAGTTCAGATTTCGTTGACTGTATCATTTGGAATGAAGACCTGGTTTTCTGGGGAAAATTACTATCTGACAATGCCCCCTCGTCAGCACGTGCCTCTGCCCGGCAGGTTAGGTGTATGAAATAAGCAAAAGCAGAGGCCGAATAGCTCAGTCGGTAGAGCATCAGACTTTTAATCTGAGGGTCCAGGGTTCAAGTCCCTGTTCGGGCGATGCTTTAATGTTCACATTCTTCACTACACTGTCTATCTGAACATGCATTTTACTTGACTTTCCATGACATTTTCGAACTGTGGACAAAACACTCCCAGAGCCAAAACAGCTTAGTCTGAAGACATCCTCATAGTACCGGTAAAGTTTGTCGAAACATGTCAAACCATGTTAAAATGAATCTTCAGGTTGTCAATTGTCTTAATAATCGATAATATTTCAACCGGACAATAGCGTATTCAATAGAAAGGAAAAACAACGAAGGGTGCGCACTCGGTCACGCTCGCAAACCAGCATTGCATGCTTCCTAAGCACTGACAGAAAGGTCTCGTTCTTCTTACTTTTTCAGAAAGGAAGTCTGAAACAATGTCTAAAGACTGTTGACATCTAGTGGAAGCCATAGGAACTGCAATCTGGGTCCGAACCCATTAGAAACTCAATAGGCATTCAATTGAAAACTACCCACATCAAAAAAAATCCCACTTCCTGGATTGATTTTCCTCAGGTTTTCGCCTGCCGTATCAGTTCTGTTATACTCACAGACAGGATTTTAACAGTTTTGGAAACTTTAGAGTGATTTTTATCCACATCTACCAATTATATGCATATCCGAGCATCTGGGCCTGAGTAACAGGGAACGCTTCTCATCCATATGCCGAAATTCTGCCTCCAAGCCAAAAGAAGTTGAACTCCTTGTTCGAATAATGATTTAAGTCTGTCAATCACACAGCATCATCTGATTTAGGAATTTGCAGTGTGCCATGCTTCTGTGAGAGACAATTGTCATCTTAAGCAGCATTGGTTTGGTGGTTTCTGTAAAGCCACATTGGTTCATTTGCTGATTCATTGATTTCGCTGTGTAAAGAAGGCAGATAATGGACACATGAAATCCCTGACCACGACATGATTTGAACACACAACCTTCTGATCTGGAGTCAGACGCGCTACCTTTGCACCACGAGATCTTGTACAGTGTGTTTTTTTGGAGGGGATGCCTAGTTCAGATTTTGTTGACTGTATCATTTGGAATGAAGACCTGGTTCTCTGGGGAACTGTACCATCTGACAATGCCCCCTCGTCAGCACGTGCCTCTACCCGGCAGGTTAGGTGTATGAAAATAAGCAAAAGCAGAGCCCGGATAGCTCAGTCGGTAGAGCATCAGACTTTTAATCTGAGGGTCCAGGGTTCAAGTCCCTGTTTGGGTGATGCTTTAATGTTCACATTTCTTCACTCCACTGTCTTTCTGAACATGCATATTACTTGACTTTCCTGGACATGATCGAACTGTGGACAAAACACTCCCAGAGCCAAAACAGCTTAGTCTGAAGACATCCTCATAGTACCGATAAAGTTTGTCAAACCATGTTTAAATGTATCCTCAGGTTGTCGATTGTCTTAATAATCGATAATATTTCAACCGGACAATAGCGTATTCAATAGAAAGGAAAAACAACGAAGGGTGCGCGCTCGGTCACGCTCGCAAACCAGCATTGCATGCTTCCTAAGCATTGACAGAAAGGTCTCGTTCTTCTTACTTTTTCAGAAAAGAAGTCTGAAACAATGTCTAAAGACTGTTGACATCTAGTGGAAGCCATAGGAACTGCAATCTGGGTCTGAACCCATTAGAAACTCAATAGGCATTCAATTGAAAACTACCCACATCAAAAAAAATCCCACTTCCTGTATTGATTTTCCTCAGGTTTTCGCCTGCCGTATCAGTTCTGTTATACTCACAGACAGGATTTTAACAGTTTTGGAAACTTTAGAGTGATTTTTATCCACATCTACCAATTATATGCATATCCGAGCATGTGGGCCTGAGTAACAGGGCACGCTTCTCATCCATATGCCGAAATTCTGCCTCCAAGCCAAAAGAAGTTGAACTCCTTGTTCGAATAATGATTTAAGTCTGTCAATCACACAGCATCATCTAATTTAGGAATTTGCAGTGTGCCATGCTTCTGTGAGAGACAATTGTCATCTTAAGCAGCATTGGGTTGGTGGTTTATGTAAAGCCACATTGGTTCATGTGCTGATTCATTGACTTTGCTGTGTAAAGAAGGCAGATAATGCACACATGAAATCCCTGAACACAACGTGATTTGAACACGCAACTTTCTGATCTGGAGTCAGACGCAATACCTTTGCGCCACGAGATCTTGTACAATGTGTTTTTGGAGAGGATGCCTAGTTCAGATTTTGTTGACTGTATCATTTGGAATGAAGACCTGGTTCTCTGGGGAACTGTACCATCTGACAATGCCCCCTCGTCAGCACGTGCCTCTACCCGGCAGGTTAGGTGTATGAAAATAAGCAAACCAGAGCCCAGATAGCTCTGCCGGTAGAGCATCAGACTTTTAATCTGAGGGTCCAGGGTTCAAGTCCCTGTTCGGGCGATGCTTTAATGTTCACATTCTTCACTCCACTGTCTATCTGAACATGCATATTACTTGACTTTCCTGGACATGATCGAACTGTGTAGAAAACACTCCCAGAGCCAAAACAGCTTAGTCTGAAGACATCCTCATAGTACCGATAAAGTTTTTCAAACATGTTAAAATGAATCCTCAGGTTGTTGATTGTCTTAATAATCGATAATATTTCAACCGGACAATAGCGTATTCAATAGAAAGGATAAACAACAAAGGGTGCGCACTCGGTCACGCTCGCAAACCAGCATTGCATGCTTCCTAAGCATTGACAGAAAGGTCTCGTTCTTCTTACTTTTTCAGAAAAGAAGTCTGAAAAAATGTCTAAAGACTGTTGACATCTAGTGGAAGCCATAGGAACTGCAATCTGGGTCCGAACCCATTAGAAACTCAATAGGCATTAAATTGAAAACTACCCACATCAAAAAAATCCCACTTCCTGGATTGATTTTCCTCAGGTTTTCGCCTGCCGTATCAGTACTGTTATACTCATGGACAGGATTTTCACAGTTTTGGAAACTTTAGAGTGATTTTTATCCACATCTACCAATTATATGCATATCCGAGCATGTGGGCCTGAGTAACAGGGCACGCTTCTCATCCATATGCCGAAATTCTGCCTCCAAGCCAAAAGAAGTTGAACTCCTTGTTCGAATAATGATTTAATTCTGTCAATTACTGATTTAGGAATTTGCAGTGTGCCATGCTTGTGTGAGAGACAATTGTCATCTTAAGCAGCATTGGTTTGGTGGTTTATGTAAAGCCACATTGGTTTATGTACTGATTCATTGACTTCGCTGTGTAAAGAAGGCAGATGATAATGGACACATGAAATTCCTGACCACGACGTGACTTGAACACACAAACTTCTGATCTGGAGTCAAACGCTACCTTTGCGCCACAAGATCTTGTACAATGTGTTTTTGGAGGGGATGCCTAGTTCAGATTTTGTTGACTGTATCATTTGGAATGAAGACCTGGTTCTCTGGGGAACTGTACCATCTGACAATGCCCCCTCGTCAGCACGTGCCTCTACCCGGCAGGTTAGGTGTATGAAAATAAGCAAAAGCAGAGTCCGTATAGCTCAGTCGGTAGAGCATCAGACTTTAATCTGAGGGTCCAGGGTTCAAGTCCCTGTTCGGGCGATGCTTTAATGTTCACATTCTTCACTACACTGTCCATCTGAACATGCATATTACTTGACTTTCCTGGACATGATCGAACTGTGTAGAAAACACTCCCAGAGCCAAAACAGCTTAGTCTGAAGACATCCTCATAGTACCGATAAAGTTTTTTCAAACATGTTAAAATGAATCCTCAGGTTGTTGATTGTCTTAATAATCGATAATATTTCAACCGGACAATAGCGTATTCAATAGAAAGGATAAACAACAAAGGGTGCGCACTCGGTCACGCTCGCAAACCAGCATTGCATGCTTCCTAAGCATTGACAGAAAGGTCTCGTTCTTCTTACTTTTTCAGAAAAGAAGTCTGAAAAAATGTCTAAAGACTGTTGACATCTAGTGGAAGCCATAGGAACTGCAATCTGGGTCCGAACCCATTAGAAACTCAATAGGCATTAAATTGAAAACTACCCACATCAAAAAAATCCCACTTCCTGGATTGATTTTCCTCAGGTTTTCGCCTGCCGTATCAGTTCTGTTATACTCATGGACAGGATTTTAACAGTTTTGGAAACTTTAGAGTGATTTTTATCCACATCTACCAATTATATGCATATCCGAGCATGTGGGCCTGAGTAACAGGGCACGCTTCTCATCCATATGCCGAAATTCTGCCTCCAAGCCAAAAGAAGTTGAACTCCTTGTTCGAATAATGATTTAAGTCTGTCAATCACACAGCATCATCTGATTTAGGAATTTGCAGTGTGCCATGCTTTTGTGAGAGACAATTGTCATCTTAAGCAGCATTGGTTTGGTGGTTTATGTAAAGCCACATTGGTTCATGTGCTGATTCATTGACTTCGCTGTGTAAAGAAGGCAGATGATAATGGACACATGAAATCCCTGACCACGACGTGACTTGAACACACAACCTTCTGATCTGGAGTCAGACGCGCTACCTTTGCGCCACGAGATCTTGTACAATGTGTTTTTGGAGGGGATGCCTAGTTCAGATTTTGTTGACTGTATCATTTGGAATGAAGACCTGGTTCTCTGGGGAACTGTACCATCTGACAATGCCCCCTCGTCAGCACGTGCCTCTACCCGGCAGGTTAGGTGTATGAAAATAAGCAAAACCAGAGCCCGGATAGCTCAGTCAGTAGAGCATCAGACTTTTAATCTGAGGGTCCAGGGTTCAAGTCCCTGTTCGGGCGATACTTTAATGTTCACATTTCTTCACTCCACTGTCTTTCTGAACATGCATTTTACTTGACT
Source organism: Oncorhynchus keta (assembly GCF_023373465.1). Taxonomy (NCBI): domain Eukaryota; kingdom Metazoa; phylum Chordata; class Actinopteri; order Salmoniformes; family Salmonidae; genus Oncorhynchus; species Oncorhynchus keta. The sequence goes on from NC_068423.1 coordinate 7,844,664, forward strand.
TTCCATGACATGTTCGAACTGTGGACAAAACACTCCCAGAGCCAAAACAGCTTAGTCTGAAGACATCCTCATAGTACCGATAAAGTTTGTCAACATGTCAAACCATGTTAAAATGAATCCTCAGGTTGTCGATTGTCTTAATAATCGATCATATTTCAACCGGACAATAGCGTATTCAATAGAAAGGAAAAACAACGAAGGGTGCGCACTCGGTCACGCTCGCAAACCAGCATTGCATGCTTCCTAAGCACTGACAGAAAGGTCTCGTTCTTCTTAATTTTTCAGAAAAGAAGTCTGAAACAATGTCTAAAGACTGTTGACATCTAGTGGAAGCCATAGGAACTGCAATCTGGGTCTGAACCCATTAGAAACTCAATAGGCATTCAATTGAAAACTACCCACATCAAAAAAAATCCCACTTCCTGTATTGATTTTCCTCAGGTTTTCGCCTGCCGTATCAGTTCTGTTATACTCACAGACAGGATTTTAACAGTTTTGGAAACTTTAGAGTGATTTTTATCCACATCTACCAATTATATGCATATCCGAGCATGTGGGCCTGAGTAACAGGGCACGCTTCTCATCCATATGCCGAAATTCTGCCTCCAAGCCAAAAGAAGTTGAACTCCTTGTTCGAATAATGATTTAAGTCTGTCAATCACACAGCATCATCTAATTTAGAATTTGCAGTGTGCCATGCTTCTGTGAGAGACAATTGTCATCTTAAGCAGCATTGGTTTGGTGGTTTATGTAAAGCCACATTGGTTCATGTGCTGATTCATTGACTTTGCTGTGTAAAGAAGGCAGATAATGCACACATGAAATCCCTGAACACAACGTGATTTGAACACACAACTTTCTGATCTGGAGTCAGACGCAATACCTTTGCGCCACGAGATCTTGTACAATGTGTTTTTTGGAGGGGATGCCTAGTTCAGATTTTGTTGACTGTATCATTTGGAATGAAGACCTGGTTCTCTGGGGAACTGTACCATCTGACAATGCCCCCTCGTCAGCACGTGCCTCTACCCGGCAGGTTAGGTGTATGAAAATAAGCAAACCAGAGCCCGGATAGCTCAGCCGGTAGAGCATCAGACTTTTAATCTGAGGGTCCAGGGTTCAAGTCCCTGTTCGGGCGATGCTTTAATGTTCACATTTCTTCACTAACACTGTCTTTCTGAACATGCATTTTACTTGACTTTCCATGACATGTTCGAACTGTGGACAAAACACTCCCAGAGCCAAAACAGCTTAGTCTGAAGACATCCTCATAGTACCGATAAAGTTTGTCAAACCATGTTAAAATGAATCCTCAGGTTGTCGATTGTCTTAATAATCGATAATATTTCAACCAGACAATAGCGTATTCAATAGAAAGGAAAAACAACGAAGGGTGTGCTCTCGGTCACGCTCGCAAACCAGCATTGCATGCTTCCTAAGCATTGACAGAAAGGTCTCGTTCTTCTTTCTTTTTCAGAAAAGAAGTCTGAAACAATGTCTAAAGACTGTTGACATCTAGTGGAAGCCATAGGAACTGCAATCTGGGTCCGAACCCATTAGAAACTCAATAGGCATTCAATTGAAAACTACCCACATCAAAAAAAATCCCACTTCCTGGATTGATTTTCCTCAGGTTTTCGCCTGCCGTATCAGTTCTGTTATACTCACAGACAGGATTTTAACAGTTTTGGAAACTTTAGAGTGATTTTTATCCACATCTACCAATTATATGCATATCCGAGCATGTGGGCCTGAGTAACAGGGCACGCTTCTCATCCATATGCCGAAATTCTGCCTCCAAGCCAAAAGAAGTTGAACTCCTTGTTCGAATAATGATTTAAGTCTGTCAATCACACAGCATCATCTGATTTAGGAATTTGCAGTGTGCCATGCTTCTGTGAGAGACAATTGTCATCTTAAGCAGCATTGGTTTGGTGGTTTATGTAAAGCCACATTGGTTCATGTGCTGATTCATTGACTTCGCTGTGTAAAGAACACAGATAATGCACACATGAAATCCCTGAACACGACGTGACTTGAACACACAACCTTCTTATCTGAAGTCAGACACGCTACCTTTGCGCCACGAGATCTTGTACAATGTGTTTTTGGAGGGGATGCCTAGTTCAGATTTTGTTGACTGTATCATTTGGAATGAAGACCTGGTTCTCTGGGGAACTGTACCATCTGACAATGCCCCCTCGTCAGCACGTGCCTCTACCCGGCAGGTTAGGTGTATGAAAATAAGCAAAAGCAGAGCCCGGATAGCTCAGTCGGTAGAGCATCAGACTTTTAATCTGAGGGTCCAGGGTTCAAGTCCCTGTTCAGGCGATGCTTTAATGTTCACATTTCTTCACTCCACTGTCTTTCTGAACATGCATTTTACTTGACTTTCCATGACATGTTCGAACTGTGGACAAAACACTCCCAGAACCAAAACAGCTTAGTCTGAAGACATCCTCATAGTACCGATAAAGTTTGTCGAAACATGTCAAACCATGTTAAAATGAATCCTCAGGTTGTCGATTGTCTTAATAATCGATAATATTTCAGCAGGACAATAGCGTATTCAATAGAAAGGAAAAACAACGGAGGGTGCGCACTCGGTCACGCTCGCAAACCAGCATTGCATGCTTCCTAAGCACTGACAGAAAGGTCTCGTTCTTCTTAATTTTTCAGAAAAGAAGTCTGAAACAATGTCTAAAGACTGTTGACATCTAGTGGAAGCCATAGGAACTGCAATCTGGGTCCGAACCCATTAGAAACTCAATAGGCATTCAATTGAAAACTACCCACATCAAAAAAAATCCCACTTCCTGGATTGATTTTCCTCAGGTTTTCGCCTGCTGTATCAGTTCTGTTATACTCGCAGACAGGATTTTAACAGTTTTGGAAACTTTAGAGTGATTTTTATCCACATCTACCAATTATATGCATATCCGAGCATGTGGGCCTGAGTAACAGGGCACGCTTCTCATCCATATGCCGAAATTCTGCCTCCAAGCCAAAAGAAGTTGAACTCCTTGTTCGAATAATGATTTAAGTCTGTCAATCACAATCACACAGCATCATTTGATTTAGGAATTTGCAGTGTGCCATGATTCTGTGAGAGACAATTGTCATCTTAAGCAGCATTGGTTTGGTGGTTTATGTAAAGCCAAATTGGTTCATGTGCTGATTCATTGACTTCGCTGTGTAAAGAAGGCAGATAATGCACACATGAAAACCCTGAAAACGACTTGATTTGAACACACAACCTTCTGATCTGGAGTCAGACGCACTACCTTTGCGCCACGAGATCTTGTACAATGTGTTTTTTGGAGGGGATGCCTAGTTCAGATTTTGTTGACTGTATCATTTGGAATGAAGACCTGGTTCTCTGGGGAACTGTACCATCTGACAATGCCCCTCGTCAGCACGTGCCTCTACCCGGCAGGTTAGGTGTATGAAAATAAGCAAAAGCAGAGCCCGGATAGCTCAGTCGGTAGAGCATCAGACTTTTAATCTGAGGGTCCAGGGTTCAAGTCCCTGTTCGGGCGATGCTTTAATGTTCACATTTCTTCACTCCACTGTCTTTCTGATCATGCATTTTACTTGACTTTCCATGACATGTTCGAACTGTGGACAAAACACTCCCAGAGCCAAAACAGCTTAGTCTGAAGACATCCTCATAGTACCGATAAAGTTTGTCGAAACATGTCAAACCATGTTAAAATGAATCCGCAGGTTGTCGATTGTCTTAATAATCGATAATATTTCAACCAGACAATAGCGTATTCAATAGAAAGGAAAAACAACGAAGGGTGCGCACTCGGTCACGCTCGCAAACCAGCATTGCATGCTTCCTAAGCATTGACAGAAAGGTCTCGTTCTTCTTACTTTTTCAGAAAAGAAGTCTGAAACAATGTCTAAAGACTGTTGACATCTAGTGGAAGTCATAGGAACTGCAATCTGGGTCCGAACCCATTAGAAACTCAATAGGCATTCAATTGAAAACTACCCACATCAAAAAAAATCCCACTTCCTGGATTGATTTTCCTCAGGTTTTCGCCTGCCGTATCAGTTCTGTTATACTCACAGACAGGATTTTAACAGTTTTGGAAACTTTAGAGTGATTTTTATCCACATCTACCAATTATATGCATATCCGAGCATGTGGGCCTGAGTAACAGGGCACGCTTCTCATCCATATGCCGAAATTCTGCCTCCAAGCCAAAAGAAGTTGAACTCCTTGTTCGAATAATGATTTAAGTCTGTCAATCACACAGCATCATCTGATTTAGGAATTTGCAGTGTGCCATGCTTCTGTGAGAGACAATTGTCATCTTAAGCAGCATTGGTTTGGTGGTTTATGTAAAGCCAAATTGGTTCATGTGCTGATTCATTGACTTCGCTGTGTAAAGAAGGCAGATGATAATGGACACATGAAATCCCTGACCACGACGTGACTTGAACACACAACCTTCTGATCTGGAGTCAGACACGCTACCTTTGCGCCACGAGATCTTGTACAATGTGTTTTTTGGAGGGGATGCCTAGTTCAGATTTTGTTGACTGTATCATTTGGAATGAAGACCTGGTTCTCTGGGGAACTGTACCATCTGACAATGCCCCCTCGTCAGCACGTGCCTCTACCCGGCAGGTTAGGTGTATGAAAATAAGCAAAAGCAGAGCCCGGATAGCTCAGTCGGTAGAGCATCAGACTTTTAATCTGAGGGTCCAGGGTTCAAGTCCCTGTTCGGGCGATGCTTTAATGTTCACATTTCTTCACTCCACTGTCTTTCTGATCATGCATTTTACTTGACTTTCCATGACATGTTCGAACTGTGGACAAAACACTCCCAGAACCAAAACAGCTTAGTCTGAAGACATCCTCATAGTACCGATAAAGTTTGTCGAAACATGTCAAACCATGTTAAAATGAATCCTCAGGTTGTCGATTGTCTTAATAATCGATAATATTTCAACCGGACAATAGCGTATTCAATAGAAAGGAAAAACAACGAAGGGTGCGCACTCGGTCACGCTCGCAAACCAGCATTGCATGCTTCCTAAGCACTGACAGAAAGGTCTCGTTCTTCTTAATTTTTCAGAAAAGAAGTCTGAAACAATGTCTAAAGACTGTTGACATCTAGTGGAAGCCATAGGAACTGCAATCTGGGTCCGACCCATTAGAAACTCAATAGGCATTCAATTGAAAACTACCCACATCAAAAAAATCCCACTTCCTGGATTGATTTTCCTCAGGTTTTCGCCTGCCGTATCAGTTCTGTTATACTCACAGACAGGATTTTAACAGTTTTGGAAACTTTAGAGTGATTTTTATCCACATCTACCAATTATATGCATATCCGAGCATGTGGGCCTGAGTAACAGGGCACGCTTCTCATCCATATGCCGAAATTCTGCCTCCAAGCCAAAAGAAGTTGAACTCCTTGTTCGAATAATGATTTAAGTCTGTCAATCACACAGCATCATCTGATTTAGGAATTTGCAGTGTGCCATGCTTCTGTGAGAGACAATTGTCATCTTAAGCAGCATTGGTTTGGTGGTTTATGTAAAGCCACATTTGTTAATGTGCTGATTCATTGACTTCGCTGTGTAAAGAAGGCAGATAATGCACACATGAAAACCCTGAACACGACTTGATTTGAACACACAACCTTCTGATCTGGAGTCAGACGCACTACCTTTGCGCCACGAGATCTTGTACAATGTGTTTTTTGGAGGGGATGCCTAGTTCAGATTTTGTTGACTGTATCATTTGGAATGAAGACCTGGTTCTCTGGGGAACTGTACCATCTGACAATGCCCCCTCGTCAGCACGTGCCTCTACCCGGCAGGTTAGGTGTATGAAAATAAGCAAAAGCAGAGCCCGGATAGCTCAGTCGGTAGAGCATCAGACTTTTAATCTGAGGGTCCAGGGTTCAAGTCCCTGTTCGGGCGATGCTTTAATGTTCACATTTCTTCACTCCACTGTCTTTCTGATCATGCATTTTACTTGACTTTCCATGACATGTTCGAACTGTGGACAAAACACTCCCAGAACCAAAACAGCTTAGTCTGAAGACATCCTCATAGTACCGATAAAGTTTGTCGAAACATGTCAAACCATGTTAAAATGAATCCTCAGGTTGTCGATTGTCTTAATAATCGATAATATTTCAACCGGACAATAGCGTATTCAATAGAAAGGAAAAACAACGGAGGGTGCGCACTCGGTCACGCTCGCAAACCAGCATTGCATGCTTCCTAAGCACTGACAGAAAGGTCTCGTTCTTCTTAATTTTTCAGAAAAGAAGTCTGAAACAATGTCTAAAGACTGTTGACATCTAGTGGAAGCCATAGGAACTGCAATCTGGGTCCGAACCCATTAGAAACTCAATAGGCATTCAATTGAAAACTACCCACATCAAAAAAATCCCACTTCCTGGATTGATTTTCCTCAGGTTTTCGCCTGCCGTATCAGTTCTGTTATACTCACAGACAGGATTTTAACAGTTTTGGAAACTTTAGAGTGATTTTTATCCACATCTACCAATTATATGCATATCCGAGCATGTGGGCCTGAGTAACAGGGCACGCTTCTCATCCATATGCCGAAATTCTGCCTCCAAGCCAAAAGAAGTTGAACTCCTTGTTCGAATAATGATTTAAGTCTGTCAATCACACAGCATCATCTGATTTAGGAATTTGCAGTGTGCCATGCTTCTGTGAGAGACAATTGTCATCTTAAGCAGCATTGGTTTGGTGGTTTATGTAAAGCCACATTTGTTAATGTGCTGATTCATTGACTTCGCTGTGTAAAGAAGGCAGATAATGCACACATGAAAACCCTGAACACGACTTGATTTGAACACACAACCTTCTGATCTGGAGTCAGACGCACTACCTTTGCGCCACGAGATCTTGTACAATGTGTTTTTTGGAGGGGATGCCTAGTTCAGATTTTGTTGACTGTATCATTTGGAATGAAGACCTGGTTCTCTGGGGAACTGTACCATCTGACAATGCCCCCTCGTCAGCACGTGCCTCTACCCGGCAGGTTAGGTGTATGAAAATAAGCAAAAGCAGAGCCCGGATAGCTCAGTCGGTAGAGCATCAGACTTTTAATCTGAGGGTCCAGGGTTCAAGTCCCTGTTCGGGCGATGCTTTAATGTTCACATTTCTTCACTCCACTGTCTTTCTGATCATGCATTTTACTTGACTTTCCATGACATGTTCGAACTGTGGACAAAACACTCCCAGAACCAAAACAGCTTAGTCTGAAGACATCCTCATAGTACCGATAAAGTTTGTCGAAACATGTCAAACCATGTTAAAATGAATCCTCAGGTTGTCGATTGTCTTAATAATCGATAATATTTCAACCGGACAATAGCGTATTCAATAGAAAGGAAAAACAACGAAGGGTGCGCACTCGGTCACGCTCGCAAACCAGCATTGCATGCTTCCTAAGCACTGACAGAAAGGTCTCGTTCTTCTTAATTTTTCAGAAAAGAAGTCTGAAACAATGTCTAAAGACTGTTGACATCTAGTGGAAGCCATAGGAACTGCAATCTGGGTCCGAACCCATTAGAAACTCAATAGGCATTCAATTGAAAACTACCCACATCAAAAAAATCCCACTTCCTGGATTGATTTTCCTCAGGTTTTCGCCTGCCGTATCAGTTCTGTTATACTCACAGACAGGATTTTAACAGTTTTGGAAACTTTAGAGTGATTTTTATCCACATCTACCAATTATATGCATATCCGAGCATGTGGGCCTGAGTAACAGGGCACGCTTCTCATCCATATGCCGAAATTCTGCCTCCAAGCCAAAAGAAGTTGAACTCCTTGTTCGAATAATGATTTAAGTCTGTCAATCACACAGCATCATCTGATTTAGGAATTTGCAGTGTGCCATGCTTCTGTGAGAGACAATTGTCATCTTAAGCAGCATTGGTTTGGTGGTTTATGTAAAGCCACATTTGTTAATGTGCTGATTCATTGACTTCGCTGTGTAAAGAAGGCAGATAATGCACACATGAAAACCCTGAACACGACTTGATTTGAACACACAACCTTCTGATCTGGAGTCAGACGCACTACCTTTGCGCCACGAGATCTTGTACAATGTTTTTTTGGAGGGGATGCCTAGTTCAGATTTTGTTGACTGTATCATTTGGAATGAAGACCTGGTTCTCTGGGGAACTGTACCATCTGACAATGCCCCCTCGTCAGCACGTGCCTCTACCCGGCAGGTTAGGTGTATGAAAATAAGCAAAAGCAGAGCCCGGATAGCTCAGTCGGTAGAGCATCAGACTTTTAATCTGAGGGTCCAGGGTTCAAGTCCCTGTTCGGGCGATGCTTTAATGTTCACATTTCTTCACTCCACTGTCTTTCTGATCATGCATTTTACTTGACTTTCCATGACATGTTCGAACTGTGGACAAAACACTCCCAGAACCAAAACAGCTTAGTCTGAAGACATCCTCATAGTACCGATAAAGTTTGTCGAAACATGTCAAACCATGTTAAAATGAATCCTCAGGTTGTCGATTGTCTTAATAATCGATAATATTTCAACCGGACAATAGCGTATTCAATAGAAAGGAAAAACAACGAAGGGTGCGCACTCGGTCACGCTCGCAAACCAGCATTGCATGCTTCCTAAGCACTGACAGAAAGGTCTCGTTCTTCTTAATTTTTCAGAAAAGAAGTCTGAAACAATGTCTAAAGACTGTTGACATCTAGTGGAAGCCATAGGAACTGCAATCTGGGTCCGAACCCATTAGAAACTCAATAGGCATTCAATTGAAAACTACCCACATCAAAAAAATCCCACTTCCTGGATTGATTTTCCTCAGGTTTTCGCCTGCCGTATCAGTTCTGTTATACTCACAGACAGGATTTTAACAGTTTTGGAAACTTTAGAGTGATTTTTATCCACATCTACCAATTATATGCATATCCGAGCATGTGGGCCTGAGTAACAGGGCACGCTTCTCATCCATATGCCGAAATTCTGCCTCCAAGCCAAAAGAAGTTGAACTCCTTGTTCGAATAATGATTTAAGTCTGTCAATCACACAGCATCATCTGATTTAGGAATTTGCAGTGTGCCATGCTTCTGTGAGAGACAATTGTCATCTTAAGCAGCATTGGTTTGGTGGTTTATGTAAAGCCACATTTGTTAATGTGCTGATTCATTGACTTCGCTGTGTAAAGAAGGCAGATAATGCACACATGAAAACCCTGAACACGACTTGATTTGAACACACAACCTTCTGATCTGGAGTCAGACGCACTACCTTTGCGCCACGAGATCTTGTACAATGTGTTTTTTGGAGGGGATGCCTAGTTCAGATTTTGTTGACTGTATCATTTGGAATGAAGACCTGGTTCTCTGGGGAACTGTACCATCTGACAATGCCCCCTCGTCAGCACGTGCCTCTACCCGGCAGGTTAGGTGTATGAAAATAAGCAAAAGCAGAGCCCGGATAGCTCAGTCGGTAGAGCATCAGACTTTTAATCTGAGGGTCCAGGGTTCAAGTCCCTGTTCGGGCGATGCTTTAATGTTCACATTTCTTCACTCCACTGTCTTTCTGATCATGCATTTTACTTGACTTTCCATGACATGTTCGAACTGTGGACAAAACACTCCCAGAACCAAAACAGCTTAGTCTGAAGACATCCTCATAGTACCGATAAAGTTTGTCGAAACATGTCAAACCATGTTAAAATGAATCCTCAGGTTGTCGATTGTCTTAATAATCGATAATATTTCAACCGGACAATAGCGTATTCAATAGAAAGGAAAAACAACGAAGGGTGCGCACTCGGTCACGCTCGCAAACCAGCATTGCATGCTTCCTAAGCACTGACAGAAAGGTCTCGTTCTTCTTAATTTTTCAGAAAAGAAGTCTGAAACAATGTCTAAAGACTGTTGACATCTAGTGGAAGCCATAGGAACTGCAATCTGGGTCCGAACCCATTAGAAACTCAATAGGCATTCAATTGAAAACTACCCACATCAAAAAAATCCCACTTCCTGGATTGATTTTCCTCAGGTTTTCGCCTGCCGTATCAGTTCTGTTATACTCACAGACAGGATTTTAACAGTTTTGGAAACTTTAGAGTGATTTTTATCCACATCTACCAATTATATGCATATCCGAGCATGTGGGCCTGAGTAACAGGGCACGCTTCTCATCCATATGCCGAAATTCTGCCTCCAAGCCAAAAGAAGTTGAACTCCTTGTTCGAATAATGATTTAAGTCTGTCAATCACACAGCATCATCTGATTTAGGAATTTGCAGTGTGCCATGCTTCTGTGAGAGACAATTGTCATCTTAAGCAGCATTGGTTTGGTGGTTTATGTAAAGCCACATTTGTTAATGTGCTGATTCATTGACTTCGCTGTGTAAAGAAGGCAGATAATGCACACATGAAAACCCTGAACACGACTTGATTTGAACACACAACCTTCTGATCTGGAGTCAGACGCACTACCTTTGCGCCACGAGATCTTGTACAATGTTTTTTTGGAGGGGATCCCTAGTTCAGATTTTGTTGACTGTATCATTTGGAATGAAGACCTGGTTCTCTGGGGAACTGTACCATCTGACAATGCCCCTCGTCAGCACGTGCCTCTACCCGGCAGGTTAGGTGTATGAAAATAAGCAAAAGCAGAGCCCGGATAGCTCAGTCGGTAGAGCATCAGACTTTTAATCTGAGGGTCCAGGGTTCAAGTCCCTGTTCGGGCGATGCTTTAATGTTCACATTTCTTCACTCCACTGTCTTTCTGATCATGCATTTTACTTGACTTTCCATGACATGTTCGAACTGTGGACAAAACACTCCCAGAACCAAAACAGCTTAGTCTGAAGACATCCTCATAGTACCGATAAAGTTTGTCGAAACATGTCAAACCATGTTAAAATGAATCCTCAGGTTGTCGATTGTCTTAATAATCGATCATATTTCAACCGGACAATAGCGTATTCAATAGAAAGGAAAAACAACGAAGGGTGCGCACTCGGTCACGCTCGCAAACCAGCATTGCATGCTTCCTAAGCACTGACAGAAAGGTCTCGTTCTTCTTAATTTTTCAGAAAAGAAGTCTGAAACAATGTCTAAAGACTGTTGACATCTAGTGGAAGCCATAGGAACTGCAATCTGGGTCCGAACCCATTAGAAACTCAATAGGCATTCAATTGAAAACTACCCACATCAAAAAAATCCCACTTCCTGGATTGATTTTCCTCAGGTTTTCGCCTGCCGTATCAGTTCTGTTATACTCACAGACAGGATTTTAACAGTTTTGGAAACTTTAGAGTGATTTTTATCCACATCTACCAATTATATGCATATCCGAGCATGTGGGCCTGAGTAACAGGGCACGCTTCTCATCCATATGCCGAAATTCTGCCTCCAAGCCAAAAGAAGTTGAACTCCTTGTTCGAATAATGATTTAAGTCTGTCAATCACACAGCATCATCTGATTTAGGAATTTGCAGTGTGCCATGCTTCTGTGAGAGACAATTGTCATCTTAAGCAGCATTGGTTTGGTGGTTTATGTAAAGCCACATTTGTTAATGTGCTGATTCATTGACTTCGCTGTGTAAAGAAGGCAGATAATGCACACATGAAAACCCTGAACACGACTTGATTTGAACACACAACCTTCTGATCTGGAGTCAGACGCACTACCTTTGCGCCACGAGATCTTGTACAATGTGTTTTTTGGAGGGGATGCCTAGTTCAGATTTTGTTGACTGTATCATTTGGAATGAAGACCTGGTTCTCTGGGGAACTGTACCATCTGACAATGCCCCCTCGTCAGCACGTGCCTCTACCCGGCAGGTTAGGTGTATGAAAATAAGCAAAAGCAGAGCCCGGATAGCTCAGTCGGTAGAGCATCAGACTTTTAATCTGAGGGTCCAGGGTTCAAGTCCCTGTTCGGGCGATGCTTTAATGTTCACATTTCTTCACTCCACTGTCTTTCTGATCATGCATTTTACTTGACTTTCCATGACATGTTCGAACTGTGGACAAAACACTCCCAGAACCAAAACAGCTTAGTCTGAAGACATCCTCATAGTACCGATAAAGTTTGTCGAAACATGTCAAACCATGTTAAAATGAATCCTCAGGTTGTCGATTGTCTTAATAATCGATAATATTTCAACCGGACAATAGCGTATTCAATAGAAAGGAAAAACAACGAAGGGTGCGCACTCGGTCACGCTCGCAAACCAGCATTGCATGCTTCCTAAGCACTGACAGAAAGGTCTCGTTCTTCTTAATTTTTCAGAAAAGAAGTCTGAAACAATGTCTAAAGACTGTTGACATCTAGTGGAAGCCATAGGAACTGCAATCTGGGTCCGAACCCATTAGAAACTCAATAGGCATTCAATTGAAAACTACCCACATCAAAAAAATCCCACTTCCTGGATTGATTTTCCTCAGGTTTTCGCCTGCCGTATCAGTTCTGTTATACTCACAGACAGGATTTTAACAGTTTTGGAAACTTTAGAGTGATTTTTATCCACATCTACCAATTATATGCATATCCGAGCATGTGGGCCTGAGTAACAGGGCACGCTTCTCATCCATATGCCGAAATTCTGCCTCCAAGCCAAAAGAAGTTGAACTCCTTGTTCGAATAATGATTTAAGTCTGTCAATCACACAGCATCATCTGATTTAGGAATTTGCAGTGTGCCATGCTTCTGTGAGAGACAATTGTCATCTTAAGCAGCATTGGTTTGGTGGTTTATGTAAAGCCACATTTGTTAATGTGCTGATTCATTGACTTCGCTGTGTAAAGAAGGCAGATAATGCACACATGAAAACCCTGAACACGACTTGATTTGAACACACAACCTTCTGATCTGGAGTCAGACGCACTACCTTTGCGCCACGAGATCTTGTACAATGTGTTTTTTGGAGGGGATGCCTAGTTCAGATTTTGTTGACTGTATCATTTGGAATGAAGACCTGGTTCTCTGGGGAACTGTACCATCTGACAATGCCCCCTCGTCAGCACGTGCCTCTACCCGGCAGGTTAGGTGTATGAAAATAAGCAAAAGCAGAGCCCGGATAGCTCAGTCGGTAGAGCATCAGACTTTTAATCTGAGGGTCCAGGGTTCAAGTCCCTGTTCGGGCGATGCTTTAATGTTCACATTTCTTCACTCCACTGTCTTTCTGATCATGCATTTTACTTGACTTTCCATGACATGTTCGAACTGTGGACAAAACACTCCCAGAACCAAAACAGCTTAGTCTGAAGACATCCTCATAGTACCGATAAAGTTTGTCGAAACATGTCAAACCATGTTAAAATGAATCCTCAGGTTGTCGATTGTCTTAATAATCGATCATATTTCAACCGGACAATAGCGTATTCAATAGAAAGGAAAAACAACGAAGGGTGCGCACTCGGTCACGCTCGCAAACCAGCATTGCATGCTTCCTAAGCACTGACAGAAAGGTCTCGTTCTTCTTAATTTTTCAGAAAAGAAGTCTGAAACAATGTCTAAAGACTGTTGACATCTAGTGGAAGCCATAGGAACTGCAATCTGGGTCCGAACCCATTAGAAACTCAATAGGCATTCAATTGAAAACTACCCACATCAAAAAAATCCCACTTCCTGGATTGATTTTCCTCAGGTTTTCGCCTGCCGTATCAGTTCTGTTATACTCACAGACAGGATTTTAACAGTTTTGGAAACTTTAGAGTGATTTTTATCCACATCTACCAATTATATGCATATCCGAGCATGTGGGCCTGAGTAACAGGGCACGCTTCTCATCCATATGCCGAAATTCTGCCTCCAAGCCAAAAGAAGTTGAACTCCTTGTTCGAATAATGATTTAAGTCTGTCAATCACACAGCATCATCTGATTTAGGAATTTGCAGTGTGCCATGCTTCTGTGAGAGACAATTGTCATCTTAAGCAGCATTGGTTTGGTGGTTTATGTAAAGCCACATTTGTTAATGTGCTGATTCATTGACTTCGCTGTGTAAAGAAGGCAGATAATGCACACATGAAAACCCTGAACACGACTTGATTTGAACACACAACCTTCTGATCTGGAGTCAGACGCACTACCTTTGCGCCACGAGATCTTGTACAATGTGTTTTTTGGAGGGGATGCCTAGTTCAGATTTTGTTGACTGTATCATTTGGAATGAAGACCTGGTTCTCTGGGGAACTGTACCATCTGACAATGCCCCCTCGTCAGCACGTGCCTCTACCCGGCAGGTTAGGTGTATGAAAATAAGCAAAAGCAGAGCCCGGATAGCTCAGTCGGTAGAGCATCAGACTTTTAATCTGAGGGTCCAGGGTTCAAGTCCCTGTTCGGGCGATGCTTTAATGTTCACATTTCTTCACTCCACTGTCTTTCTGATCATGCATTTTACTTGACTTTCCATGACATGTTCGAACTGTGGACAAAACACTCCCAGAACCAAAACAGCTTAGTCTGAAGACATCCTCATAGTACCGATAAAGTTTGTCGAAACATGTCAAACCATGTTAAAATGAATCCTCAGGTTGTCGATTGTCTTAATAATCGATCATATTTCAACCGGACAATAGCGTATTCAATAGAAAGGAAAAAAACGGAGGGTGCGCACTCGGTCACGCTCGCAAACCAGCATTGCATGCTTCCTAAGCACTGACAGAAAGGTCTCGTTCTTCTTAATTTTTCAGAAAAGAAGTCTGAAACCAGACTGTTGACATCTATGGAAGCCTAGGAACTGCAATCTGGGTCCGTTCTTCTTAATTTTTCAGAAAAGAAGTCTGAAACAATGTCTAAAGACTGTTGACATCATTAGGAAGAAACTCAATAGGCATTCAATTGAAAACTACCCACATCAAAAAAAATCCCACTTCCTGGATTGATTTTCCTCAGGTTTTCGCCTGCCGTATCAGTTCTGTTATACTCACAGACAGGATTTTAACAGTTTTGGAAACTTTAGAGTGATTTTTATCCACATCTACCAATTATATGCATATCCGAGCATCTGGGCCTGAGTAACAGGGCACGCTTCTCATCCATATGCCGAAATTCTGCCTCCAAGCCAAAAGAAGTTGAACTCCTTGTTCGAATAATGATTTAAGTCTGTCAATCACACAGCATCATCTGATTTAGGAATTTGCAGTGTGCCATGCTTCTGTGAGAGACAATTGTCATCTTAAGCAGCATTGGTTTGGTGGTTTATGTAAATCCACATTTGTTAATGTGCTGATTCTTTGACTTCGCTGTGTAAAGAAGGCAGATAATGCACACATGAAAACCCTGAACACGACTTGATTTGAACACAATACCTTCTGATCTGGAGTCAGACGCACTACCTTTGCGCCACGAGATCTTGTACAATATGTTTTTTGGAGGGGATGCCTAGTTCAGATTTTGTTGACTGTATCATTTGGAATGAAGACCTGGTTCTCTGGGGAACTGTACCATCTGACAATGCCCCCTCGTCAGCACGTGCCTCTACCCGGCAGGTTAGGTGTATGAAAATAAGCAAAAGCAGAGCCCGGATAGCTCAGTCGGTAGAGCATCAGACTTTTAATCTGAGGGTCCACGGTTCAAGTCCGTGTTCGGGCGATGCTTTAATGTTCACATTTCTTCACTCCACAGTCTTTCTGATCATGCATTTTACTTGACTTTCCATGACATGTTCGAACTGTGGACAAAACACTCCCAGAACCAAAACAGCTTAGTCTGAAGACATCCTCATAGTACCGATAAAGTTTGTCGAAACATGTCAAACCATGTTAAAATGAATCCTCAGGTTGTCGATTGTCTTAATAATCGATCATATTTCAACCGGACAATAGCGTATTCAATAGAAAGGAAAAACAACGAAGGGTGCGCACTCGGTCACGCTCGCAAACCAGCATTGCATGCTTCCTAAGCACTGACAGAAAGGTCTCGTTCTTCTTAATTTTTCAGAAAAGAAGTCTGAAACAATGTCTAAAGACTGTTGACATCTAGTGGAAGCCATAGGAACTGCAATCTGGGTCCGAACCCATTAGAAACTCAATAGGCATTCAATTGAAAACTACCCACATCAAAAAAAATCCCACTTCCTGGATTGATTTTCCTCAGGTTTTCGCCTGCCGTATCAGTTCTGTTATACTCACAGACAGGATTTTAACAGTTTTGGAAACTTTAGAGTGATTTTTATCCACATCTACCAATTATATGCATATCCGAGCATCTGGGCCTGAGTAACAGGGCACGCTTCTCATCCATATGCCGAAATTCTGCCTCCAAGCCAAAAGAAGTTGAACTCCTTGTTCGAATAATGATTTAAGTCTGTCAATCACACAGCATCATCTGATTTAGGAATTTGCAGTGTGCCATGCTTCTGTGAGAGACAATTGTCATCTTAAGCAGCATTGGTTTGGTGGTTTATGTAAAGCCACATTTGTTAATGTGCTGATTCATTGACTTCGCTGTGTAAAGAAGGCAGATAATGCACACATGAAAACCCTGAACACGACTTGATTTGAACACACAACCTTCTGATCTGGAGTCAGACGCACTACCTTTGCGCCACGAGATCTTGTACAATGTTTTTTTGGAGGGGATGCCTAGTTCAGATTTTGTTGACTGTATCATTTGGAATGAAGACCTGGTTCTCTGGGGAACTGTACCATCTGACAATGCCCCCTCGTCAGCACGTGCCTCTACCCGGCAGGTTAGGTGTATGAAAATAAGCAAAAGCAGAGCCCGGATAGCTCAGTCGGTAGAGCATCAGACTTTTAATCTGAGGGTCCAGGGTTCAAGTCCCTGTTCGGGCGATGCTTTAATGTTCACATTTCTTCACTCCACTGTCTTTCTGATCATGCATTTTACTTGACTTTCCATGACATGTTCGAACTGTGGACAAAACACTCCCAGAACCAAAACAGCTTAGTCTGAAGACATCCTCATAGTACCGATAAAGTTTGTCGAAACATGTCAAACCATGTTAAAATGAATCCTCAGGTTGTCGATTGTCTTAATAATCGATCATATTTCAACCGGACAATAGCGTATTCAATAGAAAGGAAAAACAACGAAGGGTGCGCACTCGGTCACGCTCGCAAACCAGCATTGCATGCTTCCTAAGCACTGACAGAAAGGTCTCGTTCTTCTTAATTTTTCAGAAAAGAAGTCTGAAACAATGTCTAAAGACTGTTGACATCTAGTGGAAGCCATAGGAACTGCAATCTGGGTCCGAACCCATTAGAAACTCAATAGGCATTCAATTGAAAACTACCCACATCAAAAAAAATCCCACTTCCTGGATTGATTTTCCTCAGGTTTTCGCCTGCCGTATCAGTTCTGTTATACTCACAGACAGGATTTTAACAGTTTTGGAAACTTTAGAGTGATTTTTATCCACATCTACCAATTATATGCATATCCGAGCATGTGGGCCTGAGTAACAGGGCACGCTTCTCATCCATATGCCGAAATTCTGCCTCCAAGCCAAAAGAAGTTGAACTCCTTGTTCGAATAATGATTTAAGTCTGTCAATCACACAGCATCATCTGATTTAGGAATTTGCAGTGTGCCATGCTTCTGTGAGAGACAATTGTCATCTTAAGCAGCATTGGTTTGGTGGTTTATGTAAAGCCACATTTGTTAATGTGCTGATTCATTGACTTCGCTGTGTAAAGAAGGCAGATAATGCACACATGAAAACCCTGAACACGACTTGATTTGAACACACAACCTTCTGATCTGGAGTCAGACGCACTACCTTTGCGCCACGAGATCTTGTACAATGTTTTTTTGGAGGGGATCCCTAGTTCAGATTTTGTTGACTGTATCATTTGGAATGAAGACCTGGTTCTCTGGGGAACTGTACCATCTGACAATGCCCCCTCGTCAGCACGTGCCTCTACCCGGCAGGTTAGGTGTATGAAAATAAGCAAAAGCAGAGCCCGGATAGCTCAGTCGGTAGAGCATCAGACTTTTAATCTGAGGGTCCAGGGTTCAAGTCCCTGTTCGGGCGATGCTTTAATGTTCACATTTCTTCACTCCACTGTCTTTCTGATCATGCATTTTACTTGACTTTCCATGACATGTTCGAACTGTGGACAAAACACTCCCAGAACCAAAACAGCTTAGTCTGAAGACATCCTCATAGTACCGATAAAGTTTGTCGAAACATGTCAAACCATGTTAAAATGAATCCTCAGGTTGTCGATTGTCTTAATAATCGATCATATTTCAACCGGACAATAGCGTATTCAATAGAAAGGAAAAACAACGAAGGGTGCGCACTCGGTCACGCTCGCAAACCAGCATTGCATGCTTCCTAAGCACTGACAGAAAGGTCTCGTTCTTCTTAATTTTTCAGAAAAGAAGTCTGAAACAATGTCTAAAGACTGTTGACATCTAGTGGAAGCCATAGGAACTGCAATCTGGGTCCGAACCCATTAGAAACTCAATAGGCATTCAATTGAAAACTACCCACATCAAAAAAATCCCACTTCCTGGATTGATTTTCCTCAGGTTTTCGCCTGCCGTATCAGTTCTGTTATACTCACAGACAGGATTTTAACAGTTTTGGAAACTTTAGAGTGATTTTTATCCACATCTACCAATTATATGCATATCCGAGCATGTGGGCCTGAGTAACAGGGCACGCTTCTCATCCATATGCCGAAATTCTGCCTCCAAGCCAAAAGAAGTTGAACTCCTTGTTCGAATAATGATTTAAGTCTGTCAATCACACAGCATCATCTGATTTAGGAATTTGCAGTGTGCCATGCTTCTGTGAGAGACAATTGTCATCTTAAGCAGCATTGGTTTGGTGGTTTATGTAAAGCCACATTTGTTAATGTGCTGATTCATTGACTTCGCTGTGTAAAGAAGGCAGATAATGCACACATGAAAACCCTGAACACGACTTGATTTGAACACACAACCTTCTGATCTGGAGTCAGACGCACTACCTTTGCGCCACGAGATCTTGTACAATGTGTTTTTTGGAGGGGATGCCTAGTTCAGATTTTGTTGACTGTATCATTTGGAATGAAGACCTGGTTCTCTGGGGAACTGTACCATCTGACAATGCCCCCTCGTCAGCACGTGCCTCTACCCGGCAGGTTAGGTGTATGAAAATAAGCAAAAGCAGAGCCCGGATAGCTCAGTCGGTAGAGCATCAGACTTTTAATCTGAGGGTCCAGGGTTCAAGTCCCTGTTCGGGCGATGCTTTAATGTTCACATTTCTTCACTCCACTGTCTTTCTGATCATGCATTTTACTTGACTTTCCATGACATGTTCGAACTGTGGACAAAACACTCCCAGAACCAAAACAGCTTAGTCTGAAGACATCCTCATAGTACCGATAAAGTTTGTCGAAACATGTCAAACCATGTTAAAATGAATCCTCAGGTTGTCGATTGTCTTAATAATCGATAATATTTCAACCGGACAATAGCGTATTCAATAGAAAGGAAAAACAACGAAGGGTGCGCACTCGGTCACGCTCGCAAACCAGCATTGCATGCTTCCTAAGCACTGACAGAAAGGTCTCGTTCTTCTTAATTTTTCAGAAAAGAAGTCTGAAACAATGTCTAAAGACTGTTGACATCTAGTGGAAGCCATAGGAACTGCAATCTGGGTCCGAACCCATTAGAAACTCAATAGGCATTCAATTGAAAACTACCCACATCAAAAAAATCCCACTTCCTGGATTGATTTTCCTCAGGTTTTCGCCTGCCGTATCAGTTCTGTTATACTCACAGACAGGATTTTAACAGTTTTGGAAACTTTAGAGTGATTTTTATCCACATCTACCAATTATATGCATATCCGAGCATGTGGGCCTGAGTAACAGGGCACGCTTCTCATCCATATGCCGAAATTCTGCCTCCAAGCCAAAAGAAGTTGAACTCCTTGTTCGAATAATGATTTAAGTCTGTCAATCACACAGCATCATCTGATTTAGGAATTTGCAGTGTGCCATGCTTCTGTGAGAGACAATTGTCATCTTAAGCAGCATTGGTTTGGTGGTTTATGTAAAGCCACATTTGTTAATGTGCTGATTCATTGACTTCGCTGTGTAAAGAAGGCAGATAATGCACACATGAAAACCCTGAACACGACTTGATTTGAACACACAACCTTCTGATCTGGAGTCAGACGCACTACCTTTGCGCCACGAGATCTTGTACAATGTGTTTTTTGGAGGGGATGCCTAGTTCAGATTTTGTTGACTGTATCATTTGGAATGAAGACCTGGTTCTCTGGGGAACTGTACCATCTGACAATGCCCCCTCGTCAGCACGTGCCTCTACCCGGCAGGTTAGGTGTATGAAAATAAGCAAAAGCAGAGCCCGGATAGCTCAGTCGGTAGAGCATCAGACTTTTAATCTGAGGGTCCAGGGTTCAAGTCCCTGTTCGGGCGATGCTTTAATGTTCACATTTCTTCACTCCACTGTCTTTCTGATCATGCATTTTACTTGACTTTCCATGACATGTTCGAACTGTGGACAAAACACTCCCAGAACCAAAACAGCTTAGTCTGAAGACATCCTCATAGTACCGATAAAGTTTGTCGAAACATGTCAAACCATGTTAAAATGAATCCTCAGGTTGTCGATTGTCTTAATAATCGATAATATTTCAACCGGACAATAGCGTATTCAATAGAAAGGAAAAACAACGAAGGGTGCGCACTCGGTCACGCTCGCAAACCAGCATTGCATGCTTCCTAAGCACTGACAGAAAGGTCTCGTTCTTCTTAATTTTTCAGAAAAGAAGTCTGAAACAATGTCTAAAGACTGTTGACATCTAGTGGAAGCCATAGGAACTGCAATCTGGGTCCGAACCCATTAGAAACTCAATAGGCATTCAATTGAAAACTACCCACATCAAAAAAATCCCACTTCCTGGATTGATTTTCCTCAGGTTTTCGCCTGCCGTATCAGTTCTGTTATACTCACAGACAGGATTTTAACAGTTTTGGAAACTTTAGAGTGATTTTTATCCACATCTACCAATTATATGCATATCCGAGCATGTGGGCCTGAGTAACAGGGCACGCTTCTCATCCATATGCCGAAATTCTGCCTCCAAGCCAAAAGAAGTTGAACTCCTTGTTCGAATAATGATTTAAGTCTGTCAATCACACAGCATCATCTGATTTAGGAATTTGCAGTGTGCCATGCTTCTGTGAGAGACAATTGTCATCTTAAGCAGCATTGGTTTGGTGGTTTATGTAAAGCCACATTTGTTAATGTGCTGATTCATTGACTTCGCTGTGTAAAGAAGGCAGATAATGCACACATGAAAACCCTGAACACGACTTGATTTGAACACACAACCTTCTGATCTGGAGTCAGACGCACTACCTTTGCGCCACGAGATCTTGTACAATGTGTTTTTTGGAGGGGATGCCTAGTTCAGATTTTGTTGACTGTATCATTTGGAATGAAGACCTGGTTCTCTGGGGAACTGTACCATCTGACAATGCCCCCTCGTCAGCACGTGCCTCTACCCGGCAGGTTAGGTGTATGAAAATAAGCAAAAGCAGAGCCCGGATAGCTCAGTCGGTAGAGCATCAGACTTTTAATCTGAG
Organism: Oncorhynchus keta; assembly: GCF_023373465.1. Classification (NCBI taxonomy): domain Eukaryota; kingdom Metazoa; phylum Chordata; class Actinopteri; order Salmoniformes; family Salmonidae; genus Oncorhynchus; species Oncorhynchus keta. The sequence goes on from NC_068423.1 coordinate 7,866,250, forward strand.
GGTCCAGAGTTCAAGTCCCTGTTATGGCGATGCTTTAATGTTCACATTTCTTCACTCCACTGTCTTTCTGATCATGCATTTTACTTGACTTTCCATGACATGTTCGAACTGTGGACAAAACACTCCCAGAACCAAAACAGCTTAGTCTGAAGACATCCTCATAGTACCGATAAAGTTTGTCGAAACATGTCAAACCATGTTAAAATGAATCCTCAGGTTGTCGATTGTCTTAATAATCGATAATATTTCAACCGGACAATAGCGTATTCAATAGAAAGGAAAAACAACGAAGGGTGCGCACTCGGTCACGCTCGCAAACCAGCATTGCATGCTTCCTAAGCACTGACAGAAAGGTCTCGTTCTTCTTAATTTTTCAGAAAAGAAGTCTGAAACAATGTCTAAAGACTGTTGACATCTAGTGGAAGCCATAGGAACTGCAATCTGGGTCCGAACCCATTAGAAACTCAATAGGCATTCAATTGAAAACTACCCACATCAAAAAAATCCCACTTCCTGGATTGATTTTCCTCAGGTTTTCGCCTGCCGTATCAGTTCTGTTATACTCACAGACAGGATTTTAACAGTTTTGGAAACTTTAGAGTGATTTTTATCCACATCTACCAATTATATGCATATCCGAGCATGTGGGCCTGAGTAACAGGGCACGCTTCTCATCCATATGCCGAAATTCTGCCTCCAAGCCAAAAGAAGTTGAACTCCTTGTTCGAATAATGATTTAAGTCTGTCAATCACACAGCATCATCTGATTTAGGAATTTGCAGTGTGCCATGCTTCTGTGAGAGACAATTGTCAACTTAAGCAGCATTGGTTTGGTGGTTTTATGAAAAGACACATTGGTTAATGTGCTGATTCATTGACTTCGCTGTGTAAAGAATGCAGATAATAATGGACACATGAAATCCCTGACCACGACGTGACTTGAACACACAACCTTCTGATCTGGAGTCAGACGCACTACCTTTGCGCCACGAGATCTTGTACAATGTGTTTTTTGGAGGGGATGCCTAGTTCAGATTTTGTTGACTGTATGATTTGGAATGAAGACCTGGTTCTCTGGGGAACTGTACCATCTGACAATGCCCCCTCGTCAGCACGTGCCTCTACCCGGCAGGTTAGGTGTATGAAAATAAGCAAAAGCAGAGCCCGGATAGCTCAGTCGGTAGAGCATCAGACTTTTAATCTGAGGGTCCAGGGTTCAAGTCCCTGTTCGGGCGATGCTTTAATGTTCACATTTCTTCACTCCACTGTCTTTCTGATCATGCATTTTACTTGACTTTCCATGACATGTTCGAACTGTGGACAAAACACTCCCAGAACCAAAACAGCTTAGTCTGAAGACATCCTCATAGTACCGATAAAGTTTGTCGAAACATGTCAAACCATGTTAAAATGAATCCTCAGGTTGTCGATTGTCTTAATAATCGATCATATTTCAACCGGACAATAGCGTATTCAATAGAAAGGAAAAACAACGAAGGGTGCGCACTCGGTCACGCTCGCAAACCAGCATTGCATGCTTCCTAAGCACTGACAGAAAGGTCTCGTTCTTCTTAATTTTTCAGAAAAGAAGTCTGAAACAATGTCTAAAGACTGTTGACATCTAGTGGAAGCCATAGGAACTGCAATCTGGGTCCGAACCCATTAGAAACTCAATAGGCATTCAATTGAAAACTACCCACATCAAAAAAAATCCCACTTCCTGGATTGATTTTCCTCAGGTTTTCGCCTGCCGTATCAGTTCTGTTATACTCACAGACAGGATTTTAACAGTTTTGGAAACTTTAGAGTGATTTTTATCCACATCTACCAATTATATGCATATCCGAGCATCTGGGAATGAGTAACAGGGCACGCTTCTCATCCATATGCCGAAATTCTGCCTCCAAGCCAAAAGAAGTTGAACTCCTTGTTCGAATAATGATTTAAGTCTGTCAATCACACAGCATCATCTGATTTAGGAATTTACAGTGTGCCATGCTTCTGTGAGAGACAATTGTCATCTTAAGCAGCATTGGTTTGGTGGTTTATGTAAAGCCAAATTAGTTCATGTGCTGATTCATTGACTTCGCTCTGTAAAGAAGGCAGATAATGCACACATGAAAACCCTGAACACGACTTGATTTGAACACACAACCTTCTGATCTGGAGTCAGACGCACTACCTTTGCGCCACGAGATCTTGTTAAATGTGTTTTTTGGAGGGGATCCCTAGTTCAGATTTTGTTGACTGTATCATTTGGAATGAAGACCTGGTTCTCTGGGGAACTGTACCATCTGACAATGCCCCCTCGTCAGCACGTGCCTCTACCCGGCAGGTTAGGTGTATGAAAATAAGCAAAAGCAGAGCCCGGATAGCTCAGTCGGTAGAGCATCAGACTTTTAATCTGAGGGTCCAGGGTTCAAGTCCCTGTTCGGGCAATACTTTAATGTTCACATTTCTTCACTCCACTGTCTTTCTGAACATGCGTTTTACTTGACTTTCCATGACATGTTCGAACTGTGGACAAAACACTCCCAGAACCAAAACAGCTTAGTCTGAAGACATCCTCATAGTACCGATAAAGTTTGTCGAAACATGTCAAACCATGTTAAAATGAATCCTCAGGTTGTCGATTGTCTTAATAATCGATCATATTTCAACCGGACAATAGCGTATTCAATAGAAAGGAAAAACAACGAAGGGTGCGCACGCAAACCAGCATTGCATGCTTCCTAAGCACTGACAGAAAGGTCTCGTTCTTCTTAATTTTTCAGAAAAGAAGTCTGAAACAATGTCTAAAGACTGTTGACATCTAGTGGAAGCCATAGGAACTGCAATCTGGGTCCGAACCCATTAGAAACTCAATAGGCATTCAATTGAAAACTACCCACATCAAAAAAATCCCACTTCCTGGATTGATTTTCCTCAGGTTTTCGCCTGCCGTATCAGTTCTGTTATACTCACAGACAGGATTTTAACAGTTTTGGAAACTTTAGAGTGATTTTTATCCACATCTACCAATTATATGCATATCCGAGCATGTGGGCCTGAGTAACAGGGCACGCTTCTCATCCATATGCCGAAATTCTGCCTCCAAGCCAAAAGAAGTTGAACTCCTTGTTCGAATAATGATTTAAGTCTGTCAATCACACAGCATCATCTGATTTAGGAATTTGCAGTGTGCCATGCTTCTGTGAGAGACAATTGTCATCTTAAGCAGCATTGGTTTGGTGGTTTATGTAAAGCCACATTGGTTCATGTGCTGATTCATTGACTTCGCTGTGTAAAGAAGGCAGATAATGCACACATGAAATCCCTGAACACGACTTGATTTGAACACACAACCTTCTGATCTGGAGTCAGACGCACTACCTTTGCGCCACGAGATCTTGTACAATGTGTTTTTGGAGGGGATGCCTAGTTCAGATTTTGTTGACTGTATCATTTGGAATGAAGACCTGGTTCTCTGGGGAACTGTACCATCTGACAATGCCCCCTCGTCAGCACGTGCCTCTACCCGGCAGGTTAGGTGTATGAAAATAAGCAAAAGCAGAGCCCGGATAGCTCAGTCGGTAGAGCATCAGACTTTTAATCTGAGGGTCCAGGGTTCAAGTCCCTGTTCGGGCGATACTTTAATGTTCACATTTCTTCACTCCACTGTCTTTCTGAACATGCATTTTACTTGACTTTCCATGACATGTTCGAACTGTGGACAAAACACTCCCAGAGCCAAAACAGCTTAGTCTGAAGACATCCTCATAGTACCGATAAAGTTTGTCGAAACATGTCAAACCATGTTAAAATGAATCCTCAGGTTGTCGATTGTCTTAATAATCGATCATATTTCAACCGGACAATAGCGTATTCAATAGAAAGGAAAAACAACGAAGGGTGCGCACTCGGTCACGCTCGCAAACCAGCATTGCATGCTTCCTAAGCACTGACAGAAAGGTCTCGTTCTTCTTAATTTTTCAGAAAAGAAGTCTGAAACAATGTCTAAAGACTGTTGACATCTAGTGGAAGCCATAGGAACTGCAATCTGGGTCCGAACCCATTAGAAACTCAATAGGCATTCAATTGAAAACTACCCACATCAAAAAAATCCCACTTCCTGGATTGATTTTCCTCAGGTTTTCGCCTGCCGTATCAGTTCTGTTATACTCACAGACAGGATTTTAACAGTTTTGGAAACTTTAGAGTGATTTTTATCCACATCTACCAATTATATGCATATCCGAGCATGTGGGCCTGAGTAACAGGGCACGCTTCTCATCCATATGCCGAAATTCTGCCTCCAAGCCAAAAGAAGTTGAACTCCTTGTTCGAATAATGATTTAAGTCTGTCAATCACACAGCATCATCTGATTTAGGAATTTGCAGTGTGCCATGCTTCTGTGAGAGACAATTGTCATCTTAAGCAGCATTGGTTTGGTGGTTTATGTAAAGCCACATTGGTTCATGTGCTGATTCATTGACTTCGCTGTGTAAAGAAGGCAGATAATGCACACATGAAATCCCTGAACACGACTTGATTTGAACACACAACCTTCTGATCTGGAGTCAGACGCACTACCTTTGCGCCACGAGATCTTGTACAATGTGTTTTTGGAGGGGATGCCTAGTTCAGATTTTGTTGACTGTATCATTTGGAATGAAGACCTGGTTCTCTGGGGAACTGTACCATCTGACAATGCCCCCTCGTCAGCACGTGCCTCTACCCGGCAGGTTAGGTGTATGAAAATAAGCAAAAGCAGAGCCCGGATAGCTCAGTCGGTAGAGCATCAGACTTTTAATCTGAGGGTCCAGGGTTCAAGTCCCTGTTCGGGCGATACTTTAATGTTCACATTTCTTCACTCCACTGTCTTTCTGAACATGCATTTTACTTGACTTTCCATGACATGTTCGAACTGTGGACAAAACACTCCCAGAGCCAAAACAGCTTAGTCTGAAGACATCCTCATAGTACCGATAAAGTTTGTCGAAACATGTCAAACCATGTTAAAATGAATCCTCAGGTTGTCGATTGTCTTAATAATCGATCATATTTCAACCGGACAATAGCGTATTCAATAGAAAGGAAAAACAACGAAGGGTGCGCACTCGGTCACGCTCGCAAACCAGCATTGCATGCTTCCTAAGCACTGACAGAAAGGTCTCGTTCTTCTTAATTTTTCAGAAAAGAAGTCTGAAACAATGTCTAAAGACTGTTGACATCTAGTGGAAGCCATAGGAACTGCAATCTGGGTCCGAACCCATTAGAAACTCAATAGGCATTCAATTGAAAACTACCCACATCAAAAAAATCCCACTTCCTGGATTGATTTTCCTCAGGTTTTCGCCTGCCGTATCAGTTCTGTTATACTCACAGACAGGATTTTAACAGTTTTGGAAACTTTAGAGTGATTTTTATCCACATCTACCAATTATATGCATATCCGAGCATGTGGGCCTGAGTAACAGGGCACGCTTCTCATCCATATGCCGAAATTCTGCCTCCAAGCCAAAAGAAGTTGAACTCCTTGTTCGAATAATGATTTAAGTCTGTCAATCACACAGCATCATCTGATTTAGGAATTTGCAGTGTGCCATGCTTCTGTGAGAGACAATTGTCATCTTAAGCAGCATTGGTTTGGTGGTTTATGTAAAGCCACATTGGTTCATGTGCTGATTCATTGACTTCGCTGTGTAAAGAACGCAGATAATGCACACATGAAATCCCTGAACACGACGTGATTTGAACACACAACCTTCTGATCTGGAGTCAGACGCACTACCTTTGCGCCACGAGATCTTGTACAATGTGTTTTTGGAGGGGATGCCTAGTTCAGATTTTGTTGACTGTATCATTTGGAATGAAGACCTGGTTCTCTGGGGAACTGTACCATCTGACAATGCCCCCTCGTCAGCACGTGCCTCTACCCGGCAGGTTAGGTGTATGAAAATAAGCAAAAGCAGAGCCCGGATAGCTCAGTCGGTAGAGCATCAGACTTTTAATCTGAGGGTCCAGGGTTCAAGTCCCTGTTCGGGCGATACTTTAATGTTCACATTTCTTCACTCCACTGTCTTTCTGAACATGCATTTTACTTGACTTTCCATGACATGTTCGAACTGTGGACAAAACACTCCCAGAGCCAAAACAGCTTAGTCTGAAGACATCCTCATAGTACCGATAAAGTTTGTCGAAACATGTCAAACCATGTTAAAATGAATCCTCAGGTTGTCGATTGTCTTAATAATCGATCATATTTCAACCGGACAATAGCGTATTCAATAGAAAGGAAAAACAACGAAGGGTGCGCACTCGGTCACGCTCGCAAACCAGCATTGCATGCTTCCTAAGCACTGACAGAAAGGTCTCGTTCTTCTTAACTTTTTCAGAAAAGAAGTCTGAAACAATGTCTAAAGACTGTTGACATCTAGTGGAAGCCATAGGAACTGCAATCTGGGTCCGAACCCATTAGAAACTCAATAGGCATTCAATTGAAAACTACCCACATCAAAAAAATCCCACTTCCTGGATTGATTTTCCTCAGGTTTTCGCCTGCCGTATCAGTTCTGTTATACTCACAGACAGGATTTTAACAGTTTTGGAAACTTTAGAGTGATTTTTATCCACATCTACCAATTATATGCATATCCGAGCATGTGGGCCTGAGTAACAGGGCACGCTTCTCATCCATATGCCGAAATTCTGCCTCCAAGCCAAAAGAAGTTGAACTCCTTGTTCGAATAATGATTTAAGTCTGTCAATCACACAGCATCATCTGATTTAGGAATTTGCAGTGTGCCATGCTTCTGTGAGAGACAATTGTCATCTTAAGCAGCATTGGTTTGGTGGTTTATGTAAAGCCACATTGGTTCATGTGCTGATTCATTGACTTCGCTGTGTAAAGAATGCAGATAATGCACACATGAAATCCCTGAACACGACTTGATTTGAACACACAACCTTCTGATCTGGAGTCAGACGCACTACCTTTGCGCCACGAGATCTTGTACAATGTGTTTTTTGGAGGGGATGCCTAGTTCAGATTTTGTTGACTGTATCATTTGGAATGAAGACCTGGTTCTCTGGGGAACTGTACCATCTGACAATGCCCCCTCGTCAGCACGTGCCTCTACCCGGCAGGTTAGGTGTATGAAAATAAGCAAAAGCAGAGCCCGGATAGCTCAGTCGGTAGAGCATCAGACTTTTAATCTGAGGGTCCAGGGTTCAAGTCCCTGTTCGGGCGATACTTTAATGTTCACATTTCTTCACTCCACTGTCTTTCTGAACATGCATTTTACTTGACTTTCCATGACATGTTCGAACTGTGGACAAAACACTCCCAGAGCCAAAACAGCTTAGTCTGAAGACATCCTCATAGTACCGATAAAGTTTGTCGAAACATGTCAAACCATGTTAAAATGAATCCTCAGGTTGTCGATTGTCTTAATAATCGATCATATTTCAACCGGACAATAGCGTATTCAATAGAAAGGAAAAACAACGAAGGGTGCGCACTCGGTCACGCTCGCAAACCAGCATTGCATGCTTCCTAAGCACTGACAGAAAGGTCTCGTTCTTCTTAATTTTTCAGAAAAGAAGTCTGAAACAATGTCTAAAGACTGTTGACATCTAGTGGAAGCCATAGGAACTGCAATCTGGGTCCGAACCCATTAGAAACTCAATAGGCATTCAATTGAAAACTACCCACATCAAAAAAATCCCACTTCCTGGATTGATTTTCCTCAGGTTTTCGCCTGCCGTATCAGTTCTGTTATACTCACAGACAGGATTTTAACAGTTTTGGAAACTTTAGAGTGATTTTTATCCACATCTACCAATTATATGCATATCCGAGCATGTGGGCCTGAGTAACAGGGCACGCTTCTCATCCATATGCCGAAATTCTGCCTCCAAGCCAAAAGAAGTTGAACTCCTTGTTCGAATAATGATTTAAGTCTGTCAATCACACAGCATCATCTGATTTAGGAATTTGCAGTGTGCCATGCTTCTGTGAGAGACAATTGTCATCTTAAGCAGCATTGGTTTGGTGGTTTATGTAAAGCCACATTGGTTCATGTGCTGATTCATTGACTTCGCTGTGTAAAGAACGCAGATAATGCACACATGAAATCCCTGAACACGACGTGATTTGAACACACAACCTTCTGATCTGGAGTCAGACGCACTACCTTTGCGCCACGAGATCTTGTACAATGTGTTTTTTGGAGGGGATGCCTAGTTCAGATTTTGTTGACTGTATCATTTGGAATGAAGACCTGGTTCTCTGGGGAACTGTACCATCTGACAATGCCCCCTCGTCAGCACGTGCCTCTACCCGGCAGGTTAGGTGTATGAAAATAAGCAAAAGCAGAGCCCGGATAGCTCAGTCGGTAGAGCATCAGACTTTTAATCTGAGGGTCCAGGGTTCAAGTCCCTGTTCGGGCGATACTTTAATGTTCACATTTCTTCACTCCACTGTCTTTCTGAACATGCATTTTACTTGACTTTCCATGACATGTTCGAACTGTGGACAAAACACTCCCAGAGCCAAAACAGCTTAGTCTGAAGACATCCTCATAGTACCGATAAAGTTTGTCGAAACATGTCAAACCATGTTAAAATGAATCCTCAGGTTGTCGATTGTCTTAATAATCGATCATATTTCAACCGGACAATAGCGTATTCAATAGAAAGGAAAAACAACGAAGGGTGCGCACTCGGTCACGCTCGCAAACCAGCATTGCATGCTTCCTAAGCACTGACAGAAAGGTCTCGTTCTTCTTAATTTTTCAGAAAAGAAGTCTGAAACAATGTCTAAAGACTGTTGACATCTAGTGGAAGCCATAGGAACTGCAATCTGGGTCCGAACCCATTAGAAACTCAATAGGCATTCAATTGAAAACTACCCACATCAAAAAAATCCCACTTCCTGGATTGATTTTCCTCAGGTTTTCGCCTGCCGTATCAGTTCTGTTATACTCACAGACAGGATTTTAACAGTTTTGGAAACTTTAGAGTGATTTTTATCCACATCTACCAATTATATGCATATCCGAGCATGTGGGCCTGAGTAACAGGGCACGCTTCTCATCCATATGCCGAAATTCTGCCTCCAAGCCAAAAGAAGTTGAACTCCTTGTTCGAATAATGATTTAAGTCTGTCAATCACACAGCATCATCTGATTTAGGAATTTGCAGTGTGCCATGCTTCTGTGAGAGACAATTGTCATCTTAAGCAGCATTGGTTTGGTGGTTTATGTAAAGCCACATTGGTTCATGTGCTGATTCATTGACTTCGCTGTGTAAAGAACGCAGATAATGCACACATGAAATCCCTGAACACGACGTGATTTGAACACACAACCTTCTGATCTGGAGTCAGACGCACTACCTTTGCGCCACGAGATCTTGTACAATGTGTTTTTGGAGGGGATGCCTAGTTCAGATTTTGTTGACTGTATCATTTGGAATGAAGACCTGGTTCTCTGGGGAACTGTACCATCTGACAATGCCCCCTCGTCAGCACGTGCCTCTACCCGGCAGGTTAGGTGTATGAAAATAAGCAAAAGCAGAGCCCGGATAGCTCAGTCGGTAGAGCATCAGACTTTTAATCTGAGGGTCCAGGGTTCAAGTCCCTGTTCGGGCGATACTTTAATGTTCACATTTCTTCACTCCACTGTCTTTCTGAACATGCATTTTACTTGACTTTCCATGACATGTTCGAACTGTGGACAAAACACTCCCAGAGCCAAAACAGCTTAGTCTGAAGACATCCTCATAGTACCGATAAAGTTTGTCGAAACATGTCAAACCATGTTAAAATGAATCCTCAGGTTGTCGATTGTCTTAATAATCGATCATATTTCAACCGGACAATAGCGTATTCAATAGAAAGGAAAAACAACGTCACGCTCGCAAACCAGCATTGTGCGCACTCGGTCACGTTCTTCTTAATTTTTCAGAAAAGAAGTCAAACCAGCATTGCATGAAGCCAAGGCTCCTAAGCACTGACAGAAAGGTCTCGTTCTTGGGTCTGAAACAATGTCTAAAGACTGTTGACATCATTAGAAAACTCAATAGAAACTCAATAGGCATTCAATTGAAAACTACCCACATCAAAAAAATCCCACTTCCTGGATTGATTTTCCTCAGGTTTTCGCCTGCCGTATCAGTTCTGTTATACTCACAGACAGGATTTTAACAGTTTTGGAAACTTTAGAGTGATTTTTATCCACATCTACCAATTATATGCATATCCGAGCATGTGGGCCTGAGTAACAGGGCACGCTTCTCATCCATATGCCGAAATTCTGCCTCCAAGCCAAAAGAAGTTGAACTCCTTGTTCGAATAATGATTTAAGTCTGTCAATCACACAGCATCATCTGATTTAGGAATTTGCAGTGTGCCATGCTTCTGTGAGAGACAATTGTCATCTTAAGCAGCATTGGTTTGGTGGTTTATGTAAAGCCACATTGGTTCATGTGCTGATTCATTGACTTCGCTGTGTAAAGAACGCAGATAATGCACACATGAAATCCCTGAACACAACATGATTTGAACACACAACCTTCTCATCTGGAATCAGACGCACTACCTTTGCGCCACGAGATCTTGTACAATGTGTTTTTTGGAGGGGATGCCTAGTTCAGATTTTGTTGACTGTATCATTTGGAATGAAGACCTGGTTCTCTGGGGAACTGTACCATCTGACAATGCCCCCTCGTCAGCACGTGCCTCTACCCGGCAGGTTAGGTGTATGAAAATAAGCAAAAGCAGAGCCCGGATAGCTCAGTCGGTAGAGCATCAGACTTTTAATCTGAGGGTCCAGGGTTCAAGTCCCTGTTCGGGCGATACTTTAATGTTCACATTTCTTCACTCCACTGTCTTTCTGAACATGCATTTTACTTGACTTTCCATGACATGTTCGAACTGTGGACAAAACACTCCCAGAGCCAAAACAGCTTAGTCTGAAGACATCCTCATAGTACCGATAAAGTTTGTCGAAACATGTCAAACCATGTTAAAATGAATCCTCAGGTTGTCGATTGTCTTAATAATCGATCATATTTCAACCGGACAATAGCGTATTCAATAGAAAGGAAAAACAACGAAGGGTGCGCACTCGGTCACGCTCGCAAACCAGCATTGCATGCTTCCTAAGCACTGACAGAAAGGTCTCGTTCTTCTTAATTTTTCAGAAAAGAAGTCTGAAACAATGTCTAAAGACTGTTGACATCTAGTGGAAGCCATAGGAACTGCAATCTGGGTCCGAACCCATTAGAAACTCAATAGGCATTCAATTGAAAACTACCCACATCAAAAAAATCCCACTTCCTGGATTGATTTTCCTCAGGTTTTCGCCTGCCGTATCAGTTCTGTTATACTCACAGACAGGATTTTAACAGTTTTGGAAACTTTAGAGTGATTTTTATCCACATCTACCAATTATATGCATATCCGAGCATGTGGGCCTGAGTAACAGGGCACGCTTCTCATCCATATGCCGAAATTCTGCCTCCAAGCCAAAAGAAGTTGAACTCCTTGTTCGAATAATGATTTAAGTCTGTCAATCACACAGCATCATCTGATTTAGGAATTTGCAGTGTGCCATGCTTCTGTGAGAGACAATTGTCATCTTAAGCAGCATTGGTTTGGTGGTTTATGTAAAGCCACATTGGTTCATGTGCTGATTCATTGACTTCGCTGTGTAAAGAACGCAGATAATGCACACATGAAATCCCTGAACACGACGTGATTTGAACACACAACCTTCTGATCTGGAGTCAGACGCACTACCTTTGCGCCACGAGATCTTGTACAATGTTTTTTTGGAGGGGATGCCTAGTTCAGATTTTGTTGACTGTATCATTTGGAATGAAGACCTGGTTCTCTGGGGAACTGTACCATCTGACAATGCCCCCTCGTCAGCACGTGCCTCTACCCGGCAGGTTAGGTGTATGAAAATAAGCAAAAGCAGAGCCCGGATAGCTCAGTCGGTAGAGCATCAGACTTTTAATCTGAGGGTCCAGGGTTCAAGTCCCTGTTCGGGCGATACTTTAATGTTCACATTTCTTCACTCCACTGTCTTTCTGAACATGCATTTTACTTGACTTTCCATGACATGTTCGAACTGTGGACAAAACACTCCCAGAGCCAAAACAGCTTAGTCTGAAGACATCCTCATAGTACCGATAAAGTTTGTCGAAACATGTCAAACCATGTTAAAATGAATCCTCAGGTTGTCGATTGTCTTAATAATCGATCATATTTCAACCGGACAATAGCGTATTCAATAGAAAGGAAAAACAACGAAGGGTGCGCACTCGGTCACGCTCGCAAACCAGCATTGCATGCTTCCTAAGCACTGACAGAAAGGTCTCGTTCTTCTTAATTTTTCAGAAAAGAAGTCTGAAACAATGTCTAAAGACTGTTGACATCTAGTGGAAGCCATAGGAACTGCAATCTGGGTCCGAACCCATTAGAAACTCAATAGGCATTCAATTGAAAACTACCCACATCAAAAAAAATCCCACTTCCTGGATTGATTTTCCTCAGGTTTTCGCCTGCCGTATCAGTTCTGTTATACTCACAGACAGGATTTTAACAGTTTTGGAAACTTTAGAGTGATTTTTATCCACATCTACCAATTATATGCATATCCGAGCATCTGGGCCTGAGTAACAGGGCACGCTTCTCATCCATATGCCGAAATTCTGCCTCCAAGCCAAAAGAAGTTGAACTCCTTGTTCGAATAATGATTTAATTCTGTCAATCACACAGCATCATCTGATTTAGGAATTTGCAGTGTGCCATGCTTCTGTGAGAGACAATTGTCATCTTAAGCAGCATTGGTTTGGTGGTTTATGTAAAGCCACATTGGTTCATGTGCTGATTCATTGACTTCGCTGTGTAAAGAAGGCAGATAATGCACACATGAAATCCCTGAACATGACGTGATTTGAACACACAACCTTCTGATCTGGAGTCAGACGCACTACCTTTGCGCCACGAGATCTTGTACAATGTGTCTTTTGGAGGGGATGCCTAGTTCAGATTTTGTTGACTGTATAATTTGGAATGAAGACCTGGTTCTCTGGGGAACTGTACCATCTGACAATGCCCCCTCGTCAGCACGTGCCTCTACCCGGCAGGTTAGGTGTATGAAAATAAGCAAAAGCAGAGCCCGGATAGCTCAGTCGGTAGAGCATCAGACTTTTAATCTGAGGGTCCAGGGTTCAAGTCCCTGTTCGGGCGATACTTTAATGTTCACATTTCTTCACTCCACTGTCTTTCTGAACATGCATTTTACTTGACTTTCCATGACATGTTCGAACTGTGGACAAAACACTCCCAGAGCCAAAACAGCTTAGTCTGAAGACATCCTCATAGTACCGATAAAGTTTGTCGAAACATGTCAAACCATGTTAAAATGAATCCTCAGGTTGTCGATTGTCTTAATAATCGATCATATTTCAACCGGACAATAGCGTATTCAATAGAAAGGAAAAACAACGAAGGGTGCGCACTCGGTCACGCTCGCAAACCAGCATTGCATGCTTCCTAAGCACTGACAGAAAGGTCTCGTTCTTCTTAATTTTTCAGAAAAGAAGTCTGAAACAATGTCTAAAGACTGTTGACATCTAGTGGAAGCCATAGGAACTGCAATCTGGGTCCGAACCCATTAGAAACTCAATAGGCATTCAATTGAAAACTACCCACATCAAAAAAATCCCACTTCCTGGATTGATTTTCCTCAGGTTTTCGCCTGCCGTATCAGTTCTGTTATACTCACAGACAGGATTTTAACAGTTTTGGAAACTTTAGAGTGATTTTTATCCACATCTACCAATTATATGCATATCCGAGCATGTGGGCCTGAGTAACAGGGCACGCTTCTCATCCATATGCCGAAATTCTGCCTCCAAGCCAAAAGAAGTTGAACTCCTTGTTCGAATAATGATTTAAGTCTGTCAATCACACAGCATCATCTGATTTAGGAATTTGCAGTGTGCCATGCTTCTGTGAGAGACAATTGTCATCTTAAGCAGCATTGGTTTGGTGGTTTATGTAAAGCCACATTGGTTCATGTGCTGATTCATTGACTTCGCTGTGTAAAGAACGCAGATAATGCACACATGAAATCCCTGAACACAACATGATTTGAACACACAACCTTCTCATCTGGAATCAGACGCACTACCTTTGCGCCACGAGATCTTGTACAATGTGTTTTTTGGAGGGGATGCCTAGTTCAGATTTTGTTGACTGTATCATTTGGAATGAAGACCTGGTTCTCTGGGGAACTGTACCATCTGACAATGCCCCCTCGTCAGCACGTGCCTCTACCCGGCAGGTTAGGTGTATGAAAATAAGCAAAAGCAGAGCCCGGATAGCTCAGTCGGTAGAGCATCAGACTTTTAATCTGAGGGTCCAGGGTTCAAGTCCCTGTTCGGGCGATACTTTAATGTTCACATTTCTTCACTCCACTGTCTTTCTGAACATGCATTTTACTTGACTTTCCATGACATGTTCGAACTGTGGACAAAACACTCCCAGAGCCAAAACAGCTTAGTCTGAAGACATCCTCATAGTACCGATAAAGTTTGTCGAAACATGTCAAACCATGTTAAAATGAATCCTCAGGTTGTCGATTGTCTTAATAATCGATCATATTTCAACCGGACAATAGCGTATTCAATAGAAAGGAAAAACAACGAAGGGTGCGCACTCGGTCACGCTCGCAAACCAGCATTGCATGCTTCCTAAGCACTGACAGAAAGGTCTCGTTCTTCTTACTTTTTCAGAAAAGAAGTCTGAAACAATGTCTAAAGACTGTTGACATCTAGTGGAAGCCATATGAACTGCAATCTGGGTCCGAACCCATTAGAAACTCAATAGGCATTCAATTGAAAACTACCCACATCAAAAAAATCCCACTTCCTGGATTGATTTTCCTCAGGTTTTCGCCTGCCGTATCAGTTCTGTTATACTCACAGACAGGATTTTAACAGTTTTGGAAACTTTAGAGTGATTTTTATCCACATCTACCAATTATATGCATATCCGAGCATGTGGGCCTGAGTAACAGGGCACGCTTCTCATCCATATGCCGAAATTCTGCCTCCAAGCCAAAAGAAGTTGAACTCCTTGTTCGAATAATGATTTAAGTCTGTCAATCACACAGCATCATCTGATTTAGGAATTTGCAGTGTGCCATGCTTCTGTGAGAGACAATTGTCATCTTAAGCAGCATTGGTTTGGTGGTTTATGTAAAGCCACATTGGTTCATGTGCTGATTCATTGACTTCGCTGTGTAAAGAACGCAGATAATGCACACATGAAATCCCTGAACACGACTTGATTTGAACACACAACCTTCTGATCTGGAGTCAGACGCACTACCTTTGCGCCACGAGATCTTGTACAATGTGTTTTTTGGAGGGGATGCCTAGTTCAGATTTTGTTGACTGTATCATTTGGAATGAAGACCTGGTTCTCTGGGGAACTGTACCATCTGACAATGCCCCCTCGTCAGCACGTGCCTCTACCCGGCAGGTTAGGTGTATGAAAATAAGCAAAAGCAGAGCCCGGATAGCTCAGTCGGTAGAGCATCAGACTTTTAATCTGAGGGTCCAGGGTTCAAGTCCCTGTTCGGGCGATACTTTAATGTTCACATTTCTTCACTCCACTGTCTTTCTGAACATGCATTTTACTTGACTTTCCATGACATGTTCGAACTGTGGACAAAACACTCCCAGAGCCAAAACAGCTTAGTCTGAAGACATCCTCATAGTACCGATAAAGTTTGTCGAAACATGTCAAACCATGTTAAAATGAATCCTCAGGTTGTCGATTGTCTTAATAATCGATCATATTTCAACCGGACAATAGCGTATTCAATAGAAAGGAAAAACAACGAAGGGTGCGCACTCGGTCACGCTCGCAAACCAGCATTGCATGCTTCCTAAGCATTGACAGAAAGGTCTCGTTCTTCTTACTTTTTCAGAAAAGAAGTCTGAAACAATGTCTAAAGACTGTTGACATCTAGTGGAAGCCATAGGAACTGCAATCTGGGTCCGAACCCATTAGAAACTCAATAGGCATTCAATTGAAAACTACCCACATCAAAAAAATCCCACTTCCTGGATTGATTTTCCTCAGGTTTTCGCCTGCCGTATCAGTTCTGTTATACTCACAGACAGGATTTTAACAGTTTTGGAAACTTTAGAGTGATTTTTATCCACATCTACCAATTATATGCATATCCGAGCATGTGGGCCTGAGTAACAGGGCACGCTTCTCATCCATATGCCGAAATTCTGCCTCCAAGCCAAAAGAAGTTGAACTCCTTGTTCGAATAATGATTTAAGTCTGTCAATCACACAGCATCATCTGATTTAGGAATTTGCAGTGTGCCATGCTTCTGTGAGAGACAATTGTCATCTTAAGCAGCATTGGTTTGGTGGTTTATGTAAAGCCACATTGGTTCATGTGCTGATTCATTGACTTCGCTGTGTAAAGAACGCAGATAATGCACACATGAAATCCCTGAACACGACGTGATTTGAACACACAACCTTCTGATCTGGAGTCAGACGCACTACCTTTGCGCCACGAGATCTTGTACAATGTGTTTTTGGAGGGGATGCCTAGTTCAGATTTTGTTGACTGTATCATTTGGAATGAAGACCTGGTTCTCTGGGGAACTGTACCATCTGACAATGCCCCCTCGTCAGCACGTGCCTCTACCCGGCAGGTTAGGTGTATGAAAATAAGCAAAAGCAGAGCCCGGATAGCTCAGTCGGTAGAGCATCAGACTTTTAATCTGAGGGTCCAGGGTTCAAGTCCCTGTTCGGGCGATACTTTAATGTTCACATTTCTTCACTCCACTGTCTTTCTGAACATGCATTTTACTTGACTTTCCATGACATGTTCGAACTGTGGACAAAACACTCCCAGAGCCAAAACAGCTTAGTCTGAAGACATCCTCATAGTACCGATAAAGTTTGTCGAAACATGTCAAACCATGTTAAAATGAATCCTCAGGTTGTCGATTGTCTTAATAATCGATCATATTTCAACCGGACAATAGCGTATTCAATAGAAAGGAAAAACAACGAAGGGTGCGCACTCGGTCACGCTCGCAAACCAGCATTGCATGCTTCCTAAGCATTGACAGAAAGGTCTCGTTCTTCTTACTTTTTCAGAAAAGAAGTCTGAAACAATGTCTAAAGACTGTTGACATCTAGTGGAAGCCATAGGAACTGCAATCTGGGTCCGAACCCATTAGAAACTCAATAGGCATTCAATTGAAAACTACCCACATCAAAAAAATCCCACTTCCTGGATTGATTTTCCTCAGGTTTTCGCCTGCCGTATCAGTTCTGTTATACTCACAGACAGGATTTTAACAGTTTTGGAAACTTTAGAGTGATTTTTATCCACATCTACCAATTATATGCATATCCGAGCATGTGGGCCTGAGTAACAGGGCACGCTTCTCATCCATATGCCGAAATTCTGCCTCCAAGCCAAAAGAAGTTGAACTCCTTGTTCGAATAATGATTTAAGTCTGTCAATCACACAGCATCATCTGATTTAGGAATTTGCAGTGTGCCATGCTTCTGTGAGAGACAATTGTCATCTTAAGCAGCATTGGTTTGGTGGTTTATGTAAAGCCACATTGGTTCATGTGCTGATTCATTGACTTCGCTGTGTAAAGAATGCAGATAATGCACACATGAAATCCCTGAACACGACTTGATTTGAACACACAACCTTCTGATCTGGAGTCAGACGCACTACCTTTGCGCCACGAGATCTTGTACAATGTGTTTTTTGGAGGGGATGCCTAGTTCAGATTTTGTTGACTGTATCATTTGGAATGAAGACCTGGTTCTCTGGGGAACTGTACCATCTGACAATGCCCCTCGTCAGCACGTGCCTCTACCCGGCAGGTTAGGTGTATGAAAATAAGCAAAAGCAGAGCCCGGATAGCTCAGTCGGTAGAGCATCAGACTTTTAATCTGAGGGTCCAGGGTTCAAGTCCCTGTTCGGGCGATACTTTAATGTTCACATTTCTTCACTCCACTGTCTTTCTGAACATGCATTTTACTTGACTTTCCATGACATGTTCGAACTGTGGACAAAACACTCCCAGAGCCAAAACAGCTTAGTCTGAAGACATCCTCATAGTACCGATAAAGTTTGTCGAAACATGTCAAACCATGTTAAAATGAATCCTCAGGTTGTCGATTGTCTTAATAATCGATCATATTTCAACCGGACAATAGCGTATTCAATAGAAAGGAAAAACAACGAAGGGTGCGCACTCGGTCACGCTCGCAAACCAGCATTGCATGCTTCCTAAGCATTGACAGAAAGGTCTCGTTCTTCTTAATTTTTCAGAAAAGAAGTCTGAAACAATGTCTAAAGACTGTTGACATCTAGTGGAAGCCATATGAACTGCAATCTGGGTCCGAACCCATTAGAAACTCAATAGGCATTCAATTGAAAACTACCCACATCAAAAAAAATCCCACTTCCTGGATTGATTTTCCTCAGGTTTTCGCCTGCCGTATCAGTTCTGTTATACTCACAGACTGGATTTTAACAGTTTTGGAAACTTTAGAGTGATTTTTATCCACATCTACCAATTATATGCATATCCGAGCATGTGGGCCTGAGTAACAGGGCACGCTTCTCATCCATATGCCGAAATTCTGCCTCCAAGCCAAAAGAAGTTGAACTCCTTGTTCGAATAATGATTTAGGTCTGTCAATCACACAGCATCATCTGATTTAGGAATTTGCAGTGTGCCATGCTTCTGTGAGAGACAATTGTCATCTTAAGCAGCATTGGTTTGGTGGTTTATGTAAAGCCACATTGGTTCATGTGCTGATTCATTGACTTCGCTGTGTAAAGAAGGCAGATAATGCACACATGAAATCCCTGAACACGACTTGATTTGAACACACAACCTTCTGATCTGGAGTCAGACGCACTACCTTTGCGCCACGAGATCTTGTACAATGTGTTTTTGGAGGGGATGCCTAGTTCAGATTTTGTTGACTGTATCATTTGGAATGAAGACCTGGTTCTCTGGGGAACTGTACCATCTGACAATGCCCCCTCGTCAGCACGTGCCTCTACCCGGCAGGTTAGGTGTATGAAAATAAGCAAAAGCAGAGCCCGGATAGCTCAGTCGGTAGAGCATCAGACTTTTAATCTGAGGGTCCAGGGTTCAAGTCCCTGTTCGGGCGATACTTTAATGTTCACATTTCTTCACTCCACTGTCTTTCTGAACATGCATTTTACTTGACTTTCCATGACATGTTCGAACTGTGGACAAAACACTCCCAGAGCCAAAACAGCTTAGTCTGAAGACATCCTCATAGTACCGATAAAGTTTGTCGAAACATGTCAAACCATGTTAAAATGAATCCTCAGGTTGTCGATTGTCTTAATAATCGATCATATTTCAACCGGACAATAGCGTATTCAATAGAAAGGAAAAACAACGAAGGGTGCGCACTCGGTCACGCTCGCAAACCAGCATTGCATGCTTCCTAAGCATTGACAGAAAGGTCTCGTTCTTCTTAATTTTTCAGAAAAGAAGTCTGAAACAATGTCTAAAGACTGTTGACATCTAGTGGAAGCCATATGAACTGCAATCTGGGTCCGAACCCATTAGAAACTCAATAGGCATTCAATTGAAAACTACCCACATCAAAAAAATCCCACTTCCTGGATTGATTTTCCTCAGGTTTCGCCTGCCGTATCAGTTCTGTTATACTCACAGACAGGATTTTAACAGTTTTGGAAACTTTAGAGTGATTTTTATCCACATCTACCAATTATATGCATATCCGAGCATGTGGGCCTGAGTAACAGGGCACGCTTCTCATCCATATGCCGAAATTCTGCCTCCAAGCCAAAAGAAGTTGAACTCCTTGTTCGAATAATGATTTAAGTCTGTCAATCACACAGCATCATCTGATTTAGGAATTTGCAGTGTGCCATGCTTCTGTGAGAGACAATTGTCATCTTAAGCAGCATTGGTTTGGTGGTTTATGTAAAGCCACATTGGTTCATGTGCTGATTCATTGACTTCGCTGTGTAAAGAAGGCAGATAATGAACACATGAAATCCCTGAACACGACTTGATCTGAACACACAACCTTCTGATCTGGAGTCAGACGCACTACCTTTGCGCCACGAGATCTTGTACAATGTCTTTTTGGAGGGGATGCCTAGTTCAGATTTTGTTGACTGTATCATTTGGAATGAAGACCTGGTTCTCTGGGGAACTGTACCATCTGACAATGCCCCCTCGTCAGCACGTGCCTCTACCCGGCAGGTTAGGTGTATGAAAATAAGCAAAAGCAGAGCCCGGATAGCTCAGTCGGTAGAGCATCAGACTTTTAATCTGAGGGTCCAGGGTTCAAGTCCCTGTTCGGGCGATACTTTAATGTTCACATTTCTTCACTCCACTGTCTTTCTGAACATGCATTTTACTTGACTTTCCATGACATGTTCGAACTGTGGACAAAACACTCCCAGAGCCAAAACAGCTTAGTCTGAAGACATCCTCATAGTACCGATAAAGTTTGTCGAAACATGTCAAACCATGTTAAAATGAATCCTCAGGTTGTCGATTGTCTTAATAATCGATCATATTTCAACCGGACAATAGCGTATTCAATAGAAAGGAAAAACAACGAAGGGTGCGCACTCGGTCACGCTCGCAAACCAGCATTGCATGCTTCCTAAGCATTGGGACAGAAAGGTCTCGTTCTTCTTAATTTTTCAGAAAAGAAGTCTGAAACAATGTCTAAAGACTGTTGACATCTAGTGGAAGCCATAGGAACTGCAATCTGGGTCCGAACCCATTAGAAACTCAATAGGCATTCAATTGAAAACTACCCACATCAAAAAAATCCCACTTCCTGGATTGATTTTCCTCAGGTTTTCGCCTGCCGTATCAGTTCTGTTATACTCACAGACAGGATTTTAACAGTTTTGGAAACTTTAGAGTGATTTTTATCCACATCTACCAATTATATGCATATCCGAGCATGTGGGCCTGAGTAACAGGGCACGCTTCTCATCCATATGCCGAAATTCTGCCTCCAAGCCAAAAGAAGTTGAACTCCTTGTTCGAATAATGATTTAAGTCTGTCAATCACACAGCATCATCTGATTTAGGAATTTGCAGTGTGCCATGCTTCTGTGAGAGACAATTGTCATCTTAAGCAGCATTGGTTTGGTGGTTTATGTAAAGCCACATTGGTTCATGTGCTGATTCATTGACTTCGCTGTGTAAAGAATGCAGATAATGCACACATGAAAACCCTGAACACGACTTGATTTGAACACACAACCTTCTGATCTGGAGTCAGACGCACTACCTTTGCGCCACGAGATCTTGTACAATGTGTTTTTTGGAGGGGATGCCTAGTTCAGATTTTGTTGACTGTATCATTTGGAATGAAGACCTGGTTCTCTGGGGAACTGTACCATCTGACAATGCCCCCTCGTCAGCACGTGCCTCTACCCGGCAGGTTAGGTGTATGAAAATAAGCAAAAGCAGAGCCCGGATAGCTCAGTCGGTAGAGCATCAGACTTTTAATCTGAGGGTCCAGGGTTCAAGTCCCTGTTCGGGCGATACTTTAATGTTCACATTTCTTCACTCCACTGTCTTTCTGAACATGCATTTTACTTGACTTTCCATGACATGTTCGAACTGTGGACAAAACACTCCCAGAGCCAAAACAGCTTAGTCTGAAGACATCCTCATAGTACCGATAAAGTTTGTCGAAACATGTCAAACCATGTTAAAATGAATCCTCAGGTTGTCGATTGTCTTAATAATCGATCATATTTCAACCGGACAATAGCGTATTCAATAGAAAGGAAAAACAACGAAGGGTGCGCACTCGGTCACGCTCGCAAACCAGCATTGCATGCTTCCTAAGCATTGACAGAAAGGTCTCGTTCTTCTTACTTTTTCAGAAAAGAAGTCTGAAACAATGTCTAAAGACTGTTGACATCTAGTGGAAGCCATAGGAACTGCAATCTGGGTCCGAACCCATTAGAAACTCAATAGGCATTCAATTGAAAACTACCCACATCAAAAAAATCCCACTTCCTGGATTGATTTTCCTCAGGTTTTCGCCTGCCGTATCAGTTCTGTTATACTCACAGACAGGATTTTAACAGTTTTGGAAACTTTAGAGTGATTTTTATCCACATCTACCAATTATATGCATATCCGAGCATGTGGGCCTGAGTAACAGGGCACGCTTCTCATCCATATGCCGAAATTCTGCCTCCAAGCCAAAAGAAGTTGAACTCCTTGTTCGAATAATGATTTAAGTCTGTCAATCACACAGCATCATCTGATTTAGGAATTTGCAGTGTGCCATGCTTCTGTGAGAGACAATTGTCATCTTAAGCAGCATTGGTTTGGTGGTTTATGTAAAGCCACATTGGTTCATGTGCTGATTCATTGACTTCGCTGTGTAAAGAACGCAGATAATGCACACATGAAATCCCTGAACACGACGTGATTTGAACACACAACCTTCTGATCTGGAGTCAGACGCACTACCTTTGCGCCACGAGATCTTGTACAATGTGTTTTTTGGAGGGGATGCCTAGTTCAGATTTTGTTGACTGTATCATTTGGAATGAAGACCTGGTTCTCTGGGGAACTGTACCATCTGACAATGCCCCCTCGTCAGCACGTGCCTCTACCCGGCAGGTTAGGTGTATGAAAATAAGCAAAAGCAGAGCCCGGATAGCTCAGTCGGTAGAGCATCAGACTTTTAATCTGAGGGTCCAGGGTTCAAGTCCCTGTTCGGGCGATACTTTAATGTTCACATTTCTTCACTCCACTGTCTTTCTGAACATGCATTTTACTTGACTTTCCATGACATGTTCGAACTGTGGACAAAACACTCCCAGAGCCAAAACAGCTTAGTCTGAAGACATCCTCATAGTACCGATAAAGTTTGTCGAAACATGTCAAACCATGTTAAAATGAATCCTCAGGTTGTCGATTGTCTTAATAATCGATCATATTTCAACCGGACAATAGCGTATTCAATAGAAAGGAAAAACAACGAAGGGTGCGCACTCGGTCACGCTCGCAAACCAGCATTGCATGCTTCCTAAGCATTGACAGAAAGGTCTCGTTCTTCTTACTTTTTCAGAAAAGAAGTCTGAAACAATGTCTAAAGACTGTTGACATCTAGTGGAAGCCATAGGAACTGCAATCTGGGTCCGAACCCATTAGAAACTCAATAGGCATTCAATTGAAAACTACCCACATCAAAAAAATCCCACTTCCTGGATTGATTTTCCTCAGGTTTTCGCCTGCCGTATCAGTTCTGTTATACTCACAGACAGGATTTTAACAGTTTTGGAAACTTTAGAGTGATTTTTATCCACATCTACCAATTATATGCATATCCGAGCATGTGGGCCTGAGTAACAGGGCACGCTTCTCATCCATATGCCGAAATTCTGCCTCCAAGCCAAAAGAAGTTGAACTCCTTGTTCGAATAATGATTTAAGTCTGTCAATCACACAGCATCATCTGATTTAGGAATTTGCAGTGTGCCATGCTTCTGTGAGAGACAATTGTCATCTTAAGCAGCATTGGTTTGGTGGTTTATGTAAAGCCACATTGGTTCATGTGCTGATTCATTGACTTCGCTGTGTAAAGAACGCAGATAATGCACACATGAAATCCCTGAACACGACGTGATTTGAACACACAACCTTCTGATCTGGAGTCAGACGCACTACCTTTGCGCCACGAGATCTTGTACAATGTGTTTTTTGGAGGGGATGCCTAGTTCAGATTTTGTTGACTGTATCATTTGGAATGAAGACCTGGTTCTCTGGGGAACTGTACCATCTGACAATGCCCCCTCGTCAGCACGTGCCTCTACCCGGCAGGTTAGGTGTATGAAAATAAGCAAAAGCAGAGCCCGGATAGCTCAGTCGGTAGAGCATCAGACTTTTAATCTGAGGGTCCAGGGTTCAAGTCCCTGTTCGGGCGATACTTTAATGTTCACATTTCTTCACTCCACTGTCTTTCTGAACATGCATTTTACTTGACTTTCCATGACATGTTCGAACTGTGGACAAAACACTCCCAGAGCCAAAACAGCTTAGTCTGAAGACATCCTCATAGTACCGATAAAGTTTGTCGAAACATGTCAAACCATGTTAAAATGAATCCTCAGGTTGTCGATTGTCTTAATAATCGATCATATTTCAACCGGACAATAGCGTATTCAATAGAAAGGAAAAACAACGAAGGGTGCGCACTCGGTCACGCTCGCAAACCAGCATTGCATGCTTCCTAAGCATTGACAGAAAGGTCTCGTTCTTCTTACTTTTTCAGAAAAGAAGTCTGAAACAATGTCTAAAGACTGTTGACATCTAGTGGAAGACATAGGAACTGCAATCTGGGTCCGAACCCATTAGAAACTCAATAGGCATTCAATTGAAAACTACCCACATCAAAAAAATCCCACTTCCTGGATTGATTTTCCTCAGGTTTTCGCCTGCTGTATCAGTTCTGTTATACTCACAGACAGGATTTTAACAGTTTTGGAAACTTTAGAGTGATTTTTATCCACATCTACCAATTATATGCATATCCGAGCATGTGGGCCTGAGTAACAGGGCACGCTTCTCATCCATATGCCGAAATTCTGCCTCCAAGCCAAAAGAAGTTGAACTCCTTGTTCGAATAATGATTTAAGTCTGTCAATCACACAGCATCATCTGATTTAGGAATTTGCAGTGTGCCATGCTTCTGTGAGAGACAATTGTCATCTTAAGCAGCATTGGTTTGGTGGTTTATGTAAAGCCACATTGGTTCATGTGCTGATTCATTGACTTCGCTGTGTAAAGAACGCAGATAATGCACACATGAAATCCCTGAACACGACGTGATTTGAACACACAACCTTCTGATCTGGAGTCAGACGCACTACCTTTGCGCCACGAGATCTTGTACAATGTGTTTTTGGAGGGGATGCCTAGTTCAGATTTTGTTGACTGTATCATTTGGAATGAAGACCTGGTTCTCTGGGGAACTGTACCATCTGACAATGCCCCCTCGTCAGCACGTGCCTCTACCCGGCAGGTTAGGTGTATGAAAATAAGCAAAAGCAGAGCCCGGATAGCTCAGTCGGTAGAGCATCAGACTTTTAATCTGAGGGTCCAGGGTTCAAGTCCCTGTTCGGGCGATACTTTAATGTTCACATTTCTTCACTCCACTGTCTTTCTGAACATGCATTTTACTTGACTTTCCATGACATGTTCGAACTGTGGACAAAACACTCCCAGAGCCAAAACAGCTTAGTCTGAAGACATCCTCATAGTACCGATAAAGTTTGTCGAAACATGTCAAACCATGTTAAAATGAATCCTCAGGTTGTCGATTGTCTTAATAATCGATCATATTTCAACCGGACAATAGCGTATTCAATAGAAAGGAAAAACAACGAAGGGTGCGCACTCGGTCACGCTCGCAAACCAGCATTGCATGCTTCCTAAGCATTGACAGAAAGGTCTCGTTCTTCTTACTTTTTCAGAAAAGAAGTCTGAAACAATGTCTAAAGACTGTTGACATCTAGTGGAAGCCATAGGAACTGCAATCTGGGTCCGAACCCATTAGAAACTCAATAGGCATTCAATTGAAAACTACCCACATCAAAAAAATCCCACTTCCTGGATTGATTTCCTCAGGTTTCGCCTGCCGTATCAGTTCTGTTATACTCACAGACAGGATTTTAACAGTTTTGGAAACTTTAGAGTGATTTTTATCCACATCTACCAATTATATGCATATCCGAGCATGTGGGCCTGAGTAACAGGGCACGCTTCTCATCCATATGCCGAAATTCTGCCTCCAAGCCAAAAGAAGTTGAACTCCTTGTTCGAATAATGATTTAAGTCTGTCAATCACACAGCATCATCTGATTTAGGAATTTGCAGTGTGCCATGCTTCTGTGAGAGACAATTGTCATCTTAAGCAGCATTGGTTTGGTGGTTTATGTAAAGCCACATTGGTTCATGTGCTGATTCATTGACTTCGCTGTGTAAAGAACGCAGATAATGCACACATGAAATCCCTGAACACGACGTGATTTGAACACACAACCTTCTGATCTGGAGTCAGACGCACTACCTTTGCGCCACGAGATCTTGTACAATGTGTTTTTGGAGGGGATGCCTAGTTCAGATTTTGTTGACTGTATCATTTGGAATGAAGACCTGGTTCTCTGGGGAACTGTACCATCTGACAATGCCCCCTCGTCAGCACGTGCCTCTACCCGGCAGGTTAGGTGTATGAAAATAAGCAAAAGCAGAGCCCGGATAGCTCAGTCGGTAGAGCATCAGACTTTTAATCTGAGGGTCCAGGGTTCAAGTCCCTGTTCGGGCGATACTTTAATGTTCACATTTCTTCACTCCACTGTCTTTCTGAACATGCATTTT
The DNA here is from genome assembly GCF_023373465.1 of Oncorhynchus keta. Classification (NCBI taxonomy): domain Eukaryota; kingdom Metazoa; phylum Chordata; class Actinopteri; order Salmoniformes; family Salmonidae; genus Oncorhynchus; species Oncorhynchus keta. Next base: position 7,892,763 of record NC_068423.1, read on the forward strand.
ACTTGACTTTCCATGACATGTTCGAACTGTGGACAAAACACTCCCAGAGCCAAAACAGCTTAGTCTGAAGACATCCTCATAGTACCGATAAAGTTTGTCGAAACATGTCAAACCATGTTAAAATGAATCCTCAGGTTGTCGATTGTCTTAATAATCGATCATATTTCAACCGGACAATAGCGTATTCAATAGAAAGGAAAAACAACGAAGGGTGCGCACTCGGTCACGCTCGCAAACCAGCATTGCATGCTTCCTAAGCATTGACAGAAAGGTCTCGTTCTTCTTACTTTTTCAGAAAAGAAGTCTGAAACAATGTCTAAAGACTGTTGACATCTAGTGGAAGCCATAGGAACTGCAATCTGGGTCCGAACCCATTAGAAACTCAATAGGCATTCAATTGAAAACTACCCACATCAAAAAAATCCCACTTCCTGGATTGATTTTCCTCAGGTTTTCGCCTGCCGTATCAGTTCTGTTATACTCACAGACAGGATTTTAACAGTTTTGGAAACTTTAGAGTGATTTTTATCCACATCTACCAATTATATGCATATCCGAGCATGTGGGCCTGAGTAACAGGGCACGCTTCTCATCCATATGCCGAAATTCTGCCTCCAAGCCAAAAGAAGTTGAACTCCTTGTTCGAATAATGATTTAAGTCTGTCAATCACACAGCATCATCTGATTTAGGAATTTGCAGTGTGCCATGCTTCTGTGAGAGACAATTGTCATCTTAAGCAGCAGCATTGGTTTGGTGGTTTATGTAAAGCCACATTGGTTCATGTGCTGATTCATTGACTTCGCTGTGTAAAGAACGCAGATAATGCACACATGAAATCCCTGAACACGACGTGATTTGAACACACAACCTTCTGATCTGGAGTCAGACGCACTACCTTTGCGCCACGAGATCTTGTACAATGTGTTTTTTGGAGGGGATGCCTAGTTCAGATTTTGTTGACTGTATCATTTGGAATGAAGACCTGGTTCTCTGGGGAACTGTACCATCTGACAATGCCCCCTCGTCAGCACGTGCCTCTACCCGGCAGGTTAGGTGTATGAAAATAAGCAAAAGCAGAGCCCGGATAGCTCAGTCGGTAGAGCATCAGACTTTTAATCTGAGGGTCCAGGGTTCAAGTCCCTGTTCGGGCGATACTTTAATGTTCACATTTCTTCACTCCACTGTCTTTCTGAACATGCATTTTACTTGACTTTCCATGACATGTTCGAACTGTGGACAACACTCCCAGAGCCAAAACAGCTTAGTCTGAAGACATCCTCATAGTACCGATAAAGTTTGTCGAAACATGTCAAACCATGTTAAAATGAATCCTCAGGTTGTCGATTGTCTTAATAATCGATCATATTTCAACCGGACAATAGCGTATTCAATAGAAAGGAAAAACAACGAAGGGTGCGCACTCGGTCACGCTCGCAAACCAGCATTGCATGCTTCCTAAGCATTGACAGAAAGGTCTCATTCTTCTTACTTTTTCAGAAAAGAAGTCTCAAACAATGTCTAAAGACTGTTGACATCTAGTGGAAGCCATAGGAACTGCAATATGGGTCCGAACCCATTAGAAACTCAATAGGCATTCAATTGAAAACTACCCACACCAAAAAAAATCCCACTTCCTGGATTGATTTTCCTCAGGTTTTCGCCTGCTGTATCAGTTCTATTATACTCACAGACAGGATTTTAACAGTTTTGGAAACTTTAGAGTGATTTTTATCCACATCTACCAAGTATATGCATATCCGAGCATGTGGGCCTGAGTAACAGGGCACGCTTCTCATCCATATGCCGAAATTCTGCCTCCAAGCCAAAAGAAGTTGAACTCCTTGTTCGAATAATGATTTAAGTCTGTCAATCACACAGCATCATCTGATTTAGGAATTTGCAGTGTGCCATGCTTCTGTGAGAGACAATTGTCATCTTAAGCAGCATTGGTTTGGTGGTTTATGTAAAGCCACATTGGTTCATGTGCTGATTCATTGACTTCGCTGTGTAAAGAACGCAGATAATGCACACATGAAATCCCTGAACACGACGTGATTTGAACACACAACCTTCTGATCTGGAGTCAGACGCACTACCTTTGCGCCACGAGATCTTGTACAATGTGTTTTTTGGAGGGGATGCCTAGTTCAGATTTTGTTGACTGTATCATTTGGAATGAAGACCTGGTTCTCTGGGGAACTGTACCATCTGACAATGCCCCCTCGTCAGCACGTGCCTCTACCCGGCAGGTTAGGTGTATGAAAATAAGCAAAAGCAGAGCCCGGATAGCTCAGTCGGTAGAGCATCAGACTTTTAATCTGAGGGTCCAGGGTTCAAGTCCCTGTTCGGGCGATACTTTAATGTTCACATTTCTTCACTCCACTGTCTTTCTGAACATGCATTTTACTTGACTTTCCATGACATGTTCGAACTGTGGACAAAACACTCCCAGAGCCAAAACAGCTTAGTCTGAAGACATCCTCATAGTACCGATAAAGTTTGTCGAAACATGTCAAACCATGTTAAAATGAATCCTCAGGTTGTCGATTGTCTTAATAATCGATCATATTTCAACCGGACAATAGCGTATTTAATAGAAAGGAAAAACAACGAAGGGTGCGCACTCGGTCACGCTCGCAAACCAGCATTGCATGCTTCCTAAGCATTGACAGAAAGGTCTCGTTCTTCTTACTTTTTCAGAAAAGAAGTCTCAAACAATGTCTAAAGACTGTTGACATCTAGTGGAAGCCATAGGAACTGCAATCTGGGTCCGAACCCATTAGAAACTCAATAGGCATTCAATTGAAAACTCCCCACATCAAAAAAAAATCCACTTCCTGGATTGATTTTCCTCAGGTTTCCGCCTGCCGTATCAGTTCTGTTATACTCACAGACAGGATTTTAACAGTTTTGGAAACTTTAGAGTGATTTTTATCCACATCTACCAATTATATGCATATCCGAGCATGTGGGCCTGAGTAACAGGGCACGCTTCTCATCCATATGCCGAAATTCTGCCTCCAAGCCAAAAGAAGTTGAACTCCTTGTTCGAATAATGATTTAAGTCTGTCAATCACACAGCATCATCTGATTTAGGAATTTGCAGTGTGCCATGCTTCTGTGAGAGACAATTGTCATCTTAAGCAGCATTGGTTTGGTGGTTTATGTAAAGCCACATTGGTTCATGTGCTGATTCATTGACTTCGCTGTGTAAAGAACGCAGATAATGCACACATGAAATCCCTGAACACGACGTGATTTGAACACACAACCTTCTGATCTGGAGTCAGACGCACTACCTTTGCGCCACGAGATCTTGTACAATGTTTTTTTGGAGGGGATGCCTAGTTCAGATTTTGTTGACTGTATCATTTGGAATGAAGACCTGGTTCTCTGGGGAACTGTACCATCTGACAATGCCCCCTCGTCAGCACGTGCCTCTACCCGGCAGGTTAGGTGTATGAAAATAAGCAAAAGCAGAGCCCGGATAGCTCAGTCGGTAGAGCATCAGACTTTTAATCTGAGGGTCCAGGGTTCAAGTCCCTGTTCGGGCGATACTTTAATGTTCACATTTCTTCACTCCACTGTCTTTCTGAACATGCATTTTACTTGACTTTCCATGACATGTTCGAACTGTGGACAAAACACTCCCAGAGCCAAAACAGCTTAGTCTGAAGACATCCTCATAGTACCGATAAAGTTTGTCGAAACATGTCAAACCATGTTAAAATGAATCAGGTTGTCGATTGTCTTAATAATCGATCATATTTCAACCGGACAATAGCGTATTCAATAGAAAGGAAAAACAACGAAGGGTGCGCACTCGGTCACGCTCGCAAACCAGCATTGCATGCTTCCTAAGCATTGACAGAAAGGTCTCGTTCTTCTTACTTTTTCAGAAAAGAAGTCTGAAACAATGTCTAAAGACTGTTGACATCTAGTGGAAGCCATAGGAACTGCAATCTGGGTCCGAACCCATTAGAAACTCAATAGGCATTCAATTGAAAACTACCCACATCAAAAAAATCCCACTTCCTGGATTGATTTTCCTCAGGTTTCGCCTGCCGTATCAGTTCTGTTATACTCACAGACAGGATTTTAACAGTTTTGGAAACTTTAGAGTGATTTTTATCCACATCTACCAATTATATGCATATCCGAGCATGTGGGCCTGAGTAACAGGGCACGCTTCTCATCCATATGCCGAAATTCTGCCTCCAAGCCAAAAGAAGTTGAACTCCTTGTTCGAATAATGATTTAAGTCTGTCAATCACACAGCATCATCTGATTTAGGAATTTGCAGTGTGCCATGCTTCTGTGAGAGACAATTGTCATCTTAAGCAGCATTGGTTTGGTGGTTTATGTAAAGCCACATTGGTTCATGTGCTGATTCATTGACTTCGCTGTGTAAAGAAGGCAGATAATAATGGACACATGAAATCCCTGACCACGACGTGACTTGAACACACAACCTTCTGATCTGGAGTCAGACGCACTACCTTTGCGCCACGAGATCTTGTACAATGTGTTTTTTGGAGGGGATGCCTAGTTCAGATTTTGTTGACTGTATCATTTGGAATGAAGACCTGGTTCTCTGGGGAACTGTACCATCTGACAATGCCCCCTCGTCAGCACGTGCCTCTACCCGGCAGGTTAGGTGTATGAAAATAAGCAAAAGCAGAGCCCGGATAGCTCAGTCGGTAGAGCATCAGACTTTTAATCTGAGGGTCCAGGGTTCAAGTCCCTGTTCGGGCGATACTTTAATGTTCACATTTCTTCACTCCACTGTCTTTCTGAACATGCATTTTACTTGACTTTCCATGACATGTTCGAACTGTGGACAAAACACTCCCAGAGCCAAAACAGCTTAGTCTGAAGACATCCTCATAGTACCGATAAAGTTTGTCGAAACATGTCAAACCATGTTAAAATGAATCCTCAGGTTGTCGATTGTCTTAATAATCGATCATATTTCAACCGGACAATAGCGTATTCAATAGAAAGGAAAAACAACGAAGGGTGCGCACTCGGTCACGCTCGCAAACCAGCATTGCATGCTTCCTAAGCATTGACAGAAAGGTCTCGTTCTTCTTACTTTTTCAGAAAAGAAGTCTGAAACAATGTCTAAAGACTGTTGACATCTAGTGGAAGCCATAGGAACTGCAATCTGGGTCCGAACCCATTAGAAACTCAATAGGCATTCAATTGAAAACTACCCACATCAAAAAAATCCCACTTCCTGGATTGATTTTCCTCAGGTTTTCGCCTGCCGTATCAGTTCTGTTATACTCACAGACAGGATTTTAACAGTTTTGGAAACTTTAGAGTGATTTTTATCCACATCTACCAATTATATGCATATCCGAGCATGTGGGCCTGAGTAACAGGGCACGCTTCTCATCCATATGCCGAAATTCTGCCTCCAAGCCAAAAGAAGTTGAACTCCTTGTTCGAATAATGATTTAAGTCTGTCAATCACACAGCATCATCTGATTTAGGAATTTGCAGTGTGCCATGCTTCTGTGAGAGACAATTGTCATCTTAAGCAGCATTGGTTTGGTGGTTTATGTAAAGCCACATTGGTTCATGTGCTGATTCATTGACTTCGCTGTGTAAAGAAGGCAGATAATGCACACATGAAATCCCTGAACACGACTTGATTTGAACACACAACCTTCTGATCTGGAGTCAGACGCACTACCTTTGCGCCACGAGATCTTGTACAATGTGTTTTTGGAGGGGATGCCTAGTTCAGATTTTGTTGACTGTATGATTTGGAATGAAGACCTGGTTCTCTGGGGAACTGTACCATCTGACAATGCCCCCTCGTCAGCACGTGCCTCTACCCGGCAGGTTAGGTGTATGAAAATAAGCAAAAGCAGAGCCCGGATAGCTCAGTCGGTAGAGCATCAGACTTTTAATCTGAGGGTCCAGGGTTCAAGTCCCTGTTCGGGCGATACTTTAATGTTCACATTTCTTCACTCCACTGTCTTTCTGAACATGCATTTTACTTGACTTTCCATGACATGTTCGAACTGTGGACAAAACACTCCCAGAGCCAAAACAGCTTAGTCTGAAGACATCCTCATAGTACCGATAAAGTTTGTCGAAACATGTCAAACCATGTTAAAATGAATCCTCAGGTTGTCGATTGTCTTAATAATCGATCATATTTCAACCGGACAATAGCGTATTCAATAGAAAGGAAAAACAACGAAGGGTGCGCACTCGGTCACGCTCGCAAACCAGCATTGCATGCTTCCTAAGCACTGACAGAAAGGTCTCGTTCTTCTTAATTTTTCAGAAAAGAAGTCTGAAACAATGTCTAAAGACTGTTGACATCTAGTGGAAGCCATAGGAACTGCAATCTGGGTCCGAACCCATTAGAAACTCAATAGGCATTCAATTGAAAACTACCCACATCAAAAAAATCCCACTTCCTGGATTGATTTTCCTCAGGTTTTCGCCTGCCGTATCAGTTCTGTTATACTCACAGACAGGATTTTAACAGTTTTGGAAACTTTAGAGTGATTTTTATCCACATCTACCAATTATATGCATATCCGAGCATGTGGGCCTGAGTAACAGGGCACGCTTCTCATCCATATGCCGAAATTCTGCCTCCAAGCCAAAAGAAGTTGAACTCCTTGTTCGAATAATGATTTAAGTCTGTCAATCACACAGCATCATCTGATTTAGGAATTTGCAGTGTGCCATGCTTCTGTGAGAGACAATTGTCATCTTAAGCAGCATTGGTTTGGTGGTTTATGTAAAGCCACATTGGTTCATGTGCTGATTCATTGACTTCGCTGTGTAAAGAAGGCAGATAATGCACACATGAAATCCCTGAACACGACTTGATTTGAACACACAACCTTCTGATCTGGAGTCAGACGCACTACCTTTGCGCCACGAGATCTTGTACAATGTGTTTTTGGAGGGGATGCCTAGTTCAGATTTTGTTGACTGTATCATTTGGAATGAAGACCTGGTTCTCTGGGGAACTGTACCATCTGACAATGCCCCCTCGTCAGCACGTGCCTCTACCCGGCAGGTTAGGTGTATGAAAATAAGCAAAAGCAGAGCCCGGATAGCTCAGTCGGTAGAGCATCAGACTTTTAATCTGAGGGTCCAGGGTTCAAGTCCCTGTTCGGGCGATACTTTAATGTTCACATTTCTTCACTCCACTGTCTTTCTGAACATGCATTTTACTTGACTTTCCATGACATGTTCGAACTGTGGACAAAACACTCCCAGAGCCAAAACAGCTTAGTCTGAAGACATCCTCATAGTACCGATAAAGTTTGTCGAAACATGTCAAACCATGTTAAAATGAATCCTCAGGTTGTCGATTGTCTTAATAATCGATCATATTTCAACCGGACAATAGCGTATTCAATAGAAAGGAAAAACAACGAAGGGTGCGCACTCGGTCACGCTCGCAAACCAGCATTGCATGCTTCCTAAGCACTGACAGAAAGGTCTCGTTCTTCTTAATTTTTCAGAAAAGAAGTCTGAAACAATGTCTAAAGACTGTTGACATCTAGTGGAAGCCATAGGAACTGCAATCTGGGTCCGAACCCATTAGAAACTCAATAGGCATTCAATTGAAAACTACCCACATCAAAAAAATCCCACTTCCTGGATTGATTTTCCTCAGGTTTTCGCCTGCCGTATCAGTTCTGTTATACTCACAGACAGGATTTTAACAGTTTTGGAAACTTTAGAGTGATTTTTATCCACATCTACCAATTATATGCATATCCGAGCATGTGGGCCTGAGTAACAGGGCACGCTTCTCATCCATATGCCGAAATTCTGCCTCCAAGCCAAAAGAAGTTGAACTCCTTGTTCGAATAATGATTTAAGTCTGTCAATCACACAGCATCATCTGATTTAGGAATTTGCAGTGTGCCATGCTTCTGTGAGAGACAATTGTCATCTTAAGCAGCATTGGTTTGGTGGTTTATGTAAAGCCACATTGGTTCATGTGCTGATTCATTGACTTCGCTGTGTAAAGAACGCAGATAATGCACACATGAAATCCCTGAACACGACATGATTTGAACACACAACCTTCTGATCTGGAGTCAGACGCACTACCTTTGCGCCACGAGATCTTGTACAATGTGTTTTTTGGAGGGGATGCCTAGTTCAGATTTTGTTGACTGTATCATTTGGAATGAAGACCTGGTTCTCTGGGGAACTGTACCATCTGACAATGCCCCCTCGTCAGCACGTGCCTCTACCCGGCAGGTTAGGTGTATGAAAATAAGCAAAAGCAGAGCCCGGATAGCTCAGTCGGTAGAGCATCAGACTTTTAATCTGAGGGTCCAGGGTTCAAGTCCCTGTTCGGGCGATACTTTAATGTTCACATTTCTTCACTCCACTGTCTTTCTGAACATGCATTTTACTTGACTTTCCATGACATGTTCGAACTGTGGACAAAACACTCCCAGAGCCAAAACAGCTTAGTCTGAAGACATCCTCATAGTACCGATAAAGTTTGTCGAAACATGTCAAACCATGTTAAAATGAATCCTCAGGTTGTCGATTGTCTTAATAATCGATCATATTTCAACCGGACAATAGCGTATTCAATAGAAAGGAAAAACAACGAAGGGTGCGCACTCGGTCACGCTCGCAAACCAGCATTGCATGCTTCCTAAGCACTGACAGAAAGGTCTCGTTCTTCTTAATTTTTCAGAAAAGAAGTCTGAAACAATGTCTAAAGACTGTTGACATCTAGTGGAAGCCATAGGAACTGCAATCTGGGTCCGAACCCATTAGAAACTCAATAGGCATTCAATTGAAAACTACCCACATCAAAAAAATCCCACTTCCTGGATTGATTTTCCTCAGGTTTTCGCCTGCCGTATCAGTTCTGTTATACTCACAGACAGGATTTTAACAGTTTTGGAAACTTTAGAGTGATTTTTATCCACATCTACCAATTATATGCATATCCGAGCATGTGGGCCTGAGTAACAGGGCACGCTTCTCATCCATATGCCGAAATTCTGCCTCCAAGCCAAAAGAAGTTGAACTCCTTGTTCGAATAATGATTTAAGTCTGTCAATCACACAGCATCATCTGATTTAGGAATTTGCAGTGTGCCATGCTTCTGTGAGAGACAATTGTCATCTTAAGCAGCATTGGTTTGGTGGTTTATGTAAAGCCACATTGGTTCATGTGCTGATTCATTGACTTCGCTGTGTAAAGAAGGCAGATAATGCACACATGAAATCCCTGAACACGACTTGATTTGAACACACAACCTTCTGATCTGGAGTCAGACGCACTACCTTTGCGCCACGAGATCTTGTACAATGTGTTTTTAGGGGGGATGCCTAGTTCAGATTTTGTTGACTGTATCATTTGGAATGAAGACCTGGTTCTCTGGGGAACTGTACCATCTGACAATGCCCCCTCGTCAGCACGTGCCTCTACCCGGCAGGTTAGGTGTATGAAAATAAGCAAAAGCAGAGCCCGGATAGCTCAGTCGGTAGAGCATCAGACTTTTAATCTGAGGGTCCAGGGTTCAAGTCCCTGTTTGGGCGATACTTTAATGTTCACATTTCTTCACTCTACTGTCTTTCTGAACATGCATTTTACTTGACTTTCCATGACATGTTCGAACTGTGGACAAAACACTCCCAGAGCCAAAACAGCTTAGTCTGAAGACATCCTCATAGTACCGATAAAGTTTGTCGAAACATGTCAAACCATGTTAAAATGAATCCTCAGGTTGTCGATTGTCTTAATAATCGATCATATTTCAACCGAACAATAGCGTATTCAATAGAAAGGAAAAACAACGGAGGGTGCGCACTCGGTCACGCTCGCAAACCAGCATTGCATGCTTCCTAAGCACTGACAGAAAGGTCTCGTTCTTCTTAATTTTTCAGAAAAGAAGTCTGAAACAATGTCTAAAGACTGTTGACATCTAGTGGAAGCCATAGGAACTGCAATCTGGGTCCGAACCCATTAGAAACTCAATAGGCATTCAATTGAAAACTACCCACATCAAAAAAAATCCCACTTCCTGGATTGATTTTCCTCAGGTTTTCGCCTGCCGTATCAGTTCTGTTATACTCACAGACAGGATTTTAACAGTTTTGGAAACTTTAGAGTGATTTTTATCCACATCTACCAATTATATGCATATCCGAGCATGTGGGCCTGAGTAACAGGGCACGCTTCTCATCCATATGCCGAAATTCTGCCTCCAAGCCAAAAGAAGTTGAACTCCTTGTTCGAATAATGATTTAAGTCTGTCAATCACACAGCATCATCTGATTTAGGAATTTGCAGTGTGCCATGCTTCTGTGAGAGACAATTGTCATCTTAAGCAGCATTGGTTTGGTGGTTTATGTAAAGCCACATTGGTTCATGTGCTGATTCATTGACTTCGCTGTGTAAAGAAGGCAGATAATGCACACATGAAAATCCCTGAACACGACTTGATTTGAACACACAACCTTCTGATCTGGAGTCAGACGCACTACCTTTGCGCCACGAGATCTTGTACAATGTGTTTTTGGAGGGGATGCCTAGTTCAGATTTTGTTGACTGTATCATTTGGAATGAAGACCTGGTTCTCTGGGGAACTGTACCATCTGACAATGCCCCCTCGTCAGCACGTGCCTCTACCCGGCAGGTTAGGTGTATGAAAATAAGCAAAAGCAGAGCCCGGATAGCTCAGTCGGTAGAGCATCAGACTTTTAATCTGAGGGTCCAGGGTTCAAGTCCCTGTTCGGGCGATACTTTAATGTTCACATTTCTTCACTCCACTGTCTTTCTGAACATGCATTTTACTTGACTTTCCATGACATGTTCGAACTGTGGACAAAACACTCCCAGAGCCAAAACAGCTTAGTCTGAAGACATCCTCATAGTACCGATAAAGTTTGTCGAAACATGTCAAACCATGTTAAAATGAATCCTCAGGTTGTCGATTGTCTTAATAATCGATCATATTTCAACCGGACAATAGCGTATTCAATAGAAAGGAAAAACAACGAAGGGTGCGCACTCGGTCACGCTCGCAAACCAGCATTGCATGCTTCCTAAGCACTGACAGAAAGGTCTCGTTCTTCTTAATTTTTCAGAAAAGAAGTCTGAAACAATGTCTAAAGACTGTTGACATCTAGTGGAAGCCATAGGAACTGCAATCTGGGTCCGAACCCATTAGAAACTCAATAGGCATTCAATTGAAAACTACCCACATCAAAAAAATCCCACTTCCTGGATTGATTTTCCTCAGGTTTTCGCCTGCCGTATCAGTTCTGTTATACTCACAGACAGGATTTTAACAGTTTTGGAAACTTTAGAGTGATTTTTATCCACATCTACCAATTATATGCATATCCGAGCATGTGGGCCTGAGTAACAGGGCACGCTTCTCATCCATATGCCGAAATTCTGCCTCCAAGCCAAAAGAAGTTGAACTCCTTGTTCGAATAATGATTTAAGTCTGTCAATTACACAGCATCATCTGATTTAGGAATTTGCAGTGTGCCATGCTTCTGTGAGAAACAATTGTCATCTTAAGCAGCATTGGTTTGGTGGTTTATGTAAAGCCACATTGGTTCATGTGCTGATTCATTGACTTCGCTGTGTAAAGAACGCAGATAATGCACACATGAAATCCCTGAACACACAACCTTCTGATCTGGAATCAGACGCACTACCTTTGCGCCACGAGATCTTGTACAATGTGTTTTTTGGAGGGGATGCCTAGTTCAGATTTTGTTGACTGTATCATTTGGAATGAAGACCTGGTTCTCTGGGGAACTGTACCATCTGACAATGCCCCCTCGTCAGCACGTGCCTCTACCCGGCAGGTTAGGTGTATGAAAATAAGCAAAAGCAGAGCCCGGATAGCTCAGTCGGTAGAGCATCAGACTTTTAATCTGAGGGTCCAGGGTTCAAGTCCCTGTTCGGGCGATACTTTAATGTTCACATTTCTTCACTCCACTGTCTTTCTGAACATGCATTTTACTTGACTTTCCATGACATGTTCGAACTGTGGACAAAACACTCCCAGAGCCAAAACAGCTTAGTCTGAAGACATCCTCATAGTACCGATAAAGTTTGTCGAAACATGTCAAACCATGTTAAAATGAATCCTCAGGTTGTCGATTGTCTTAATAATCGATCATATTTCAACCGGACAATAGCGTATTCAATAGAAAGGAAAAACAACGAAGGGTGCGCACTCGGTCACGCTCGCAAACCAGCATTGCATGCTTCCTAAGCACTGACAGAAAGGTCTCGTTCTTCTTAATTTTTCAGAAAAGAAGTCTGAAACAATGTCTAAAGACTGTTGACATCTAGTGGAAGCCATAGGAACTGCAATCTGGGTCCGAACCCATTAGAAACTCAATAGGCATTCAATTGAAAACTACCCACATCAAAAAAATCCCACTTCCTGGATTGATTTTCCTCAGGTTTTCGCCTGCCGTATCAGTTCTGTTATACTCACAGACAGGATTTTAACAGTTTTGGAAACTTTAGAGTGATTTTTATCCACATCTACCAATTATATGCATATCCGAGCATGTGGGCCTGAGTAACAGGGCACGCTTCTCATCCATATGCCGAAATTCTGCCTCCAAGCCAAAAGAAGTTGAACTCCTTGTTCGAATAATGATTTAAGTCTGTCAATCACACAGCATCATCTGATTTAGGAATTTGCAGTGTGCCATGCTTCTGTGAGAGACAATTGTCATCTTAAGCAGCATTGGTTTGGTGGTTTATGTAAAGCCACATTGGTTCATGTGCTGATTCATTGACTTCGCTGTGTAAAGAAGGCAGATAATGAACACATGAAATCCCTGAACACGACTTGATTTGAACACACAACCTTCTGATCTGGAGTCAGACGCACTACCTTTGCGCCACGAGATCTTGTACAATGTCTTTTTGGAGGGGATGCCTAGTTCAGATTTTGTTGACTGTATCATTTGGAATGAAGACCTGGTTCTCTGGGGAACTGTACCATCTGACAATGCCCCCTCGTCAGCACGTGCCTCTACCCGGCAGGTTAGGTGTATGAAAATAAGCAAAAGCAGAGCCCGGATAGCTCAGTCGGTAGAGCATCAGACTTTTAATCTGAGGGTCCAGGGTTCAAGTCCCTGTTCGGGCGATACTTTAATGTTCACATTTCTTCACTCCACTGTCTTTCTGAACATGCATTTTACTTGACTTTCCATGACATGTTCGAACTGTGGACAAAACACTCCCAGAGCCAAAACAGCTTAGTCTGAAGACATCCTCATAGTACCGATAAAGTTTGTCGAAACATGTCAAACCATGTTAAAATGAATCCTCAGGTTGTCGATTGTCTTAATAATCGATAATATTTCAACCGGACAATAGCGTATTCAATAGAAAGGAAAAACAACGAAGGGTGCGCACTCGGTCACGCTCGCAAACCAGCATTGCATGCTTCCTAAGCACTGACAGAAAGGTCTCGTTCTTCTTAATTTTCAGAAAAGAAGTCTGAAACAATGTCTAAAGACTGTTGACATCTAGTGGAAGCCATAGGAACTGCAATCTGGGTCCGAACCCATTAGAAACTCAATAGGCATTCAATTGAAAACTACCCACATCAAAAAAAATCCCACTTCCTGGATTGATTTTCCTCAGGTTTTCGCCTGCAGTATCAGTGCTGTTATACTCACAGACGGGATTTTAACAGTTTTGGAAACTTTAGAGTGATTTTTATCCACATCTACCAATTATATGCATATCCGAGCATGTGGGCCTGAGTAACAGGGCACGCTTCTCATCCATATGCCGAAATTCTGCCTCCAAGCCAAAAGAAGTTGAACTCCTTGTTCGAATAATGATTTAAGTCTGTCAATCACACAGCATCATCTGATTTAGGAATTTGCAGTGTGCCATGCTTCTGTGAGAGACAATTGTCATCTTAAGCAGCATTGGTTTGGTGGTTTATGTAAAGCCACATTGGTTCATGTGCTGATTCATTGACTTCGCTCTGTAAAGAAGGCAGATAATGCACACATGAAAACCCTGAACACGACTTGATTTGAACACACAACCTTCTGATCTGGAGTCAGACGCACTACCTTTGCGCCACGAGATCTTGTACAATGTGTTTTTGGAGGGGATGCCTAGTTCAGATTTTGTTGACTGTATCATTTGGAATGAAGACCTGGTTCTCTGGGGAACTGTACCATCTGACAATGCCCCCTCGTCAGCACGTGCCTCTACCCGGCAGGTTAGGTGTATGAAAATAAGCAAAAGCAGAGCCCGGATAGCTCAGTCGGTAGAGCATCAGACTTTTAATCTGAGGGTCCAGGGTTCAAGTCCCTGTTCGGGCGATACTTTAATGTTCACATTTCTTCACTCCACTGTCTTTCTGAACATGCATTTTACTTGACTTTCCATGACATGTTCGAACTGTGGACAAAACACTCCCAGAGCCAAAACAGCTTAGTCTGAAGACATCCTCATAGTACCGATAAAGTTTGTCGAAACATGTCAAACCATGTTAAAATGAATCCTCAGGTTGTCGATTGTCTTAATAATCGATCATATTTCAACCGGACAATAGCGTATTCAATAGAAAGGAAAAACAACGAAGGGTGCGCACTCGGTCACGCTCGCAAACCAGCATTGCATGCTTCCTAAGCACTGACAGAAAGGTCTCGTTCTTCTTAATTTTTCAGAAAAGAAGTCTGAAACAATGTCTAAAGACTGTTGACATCTAGTGGAAGCCATAGGAACTGCAATCTGGGTCCGAACCCATTAGAAACTCAATAGGCATTCAATTGAAAACTACCCACATCAAAAATCCCACTTCCTGGATTGATTTTCCTCAGGTTTTCGCCTGCCGTATCAGTTCTGTTATACTCACAGACAGGATTTTAACAGTTTTGGAAACTTTAGAGTGATTTTTATCCACATCTACCAATTATATGCATATCCGAGCATGTGGGCCTGAGTAACAGGGCACGCTTCTCATCCATATGCCGAAATTCTGCCTCCAAGCCAAAAGAAGTTGAACTCCTTGTTCGAATAATGATTTAAGTCTGTCAATCACACAGCATCATCTGATTTAGGAATTTGCAGTGTGCCATGCTTCTGTGAGAGACAATTGTCATCTTAAGCAGCATTGGTTTGGTGGTTTATGTAAAGCCACATTGGTTCATGTGCTGATTCATTGACTTCGCTGTGTAAAGAAGGCAGATAATGCACACATGAAATCCCTGAACACGACTTGATTTGAACACACAACCTTCTGATCTGGAGTCAGACGCACTACCTTTGCGCCACGAGATCTTGTACAATGTGTTTTTGGAGGGGATGCCTAGTTCAGATTTTGTTGACTGTATCATTTGGAATGAAGACCTGGTTCTCTGGGGAACTGTACCATCTGACAATGCCCCCTCGTCAGCACGTGCCTCTACCCGGCAGGTTAGGTGTATGAAAATAAGCAAAAGCAGAGCCCGGATAGCTCAGTCGGTAGAGCATCAGACTTTTAATCTGAGGGTCCAGGGTTCAAGTCCCTGTTCGGGCGATACTTTAATGTTCACATTTCTTCACTCCACTGTCTTTCTGAACATGCATTTTACTTGACTTTCCATGACATGTTCGAACTGTGGACAAAACACTCCCAGAGCCAAAACAGCTTAGTCTGAAGACATCCTCATAGTACCGATAAAGTTTGTCGAAACATGTCAAACCATGTTAAAATGAATCCTCAGGTTGTCGATTGTCTTAATAATCGATCATATTTCAACCGGACAATAGCGTATTCAATAGAAAGGAAAAACAACGAAGGGTGCGCACTCGGTCACGCTCGCAAACCAGCATTGCATGCTTCCTAAGCACTGACAGAAAGGTCTCGTTCTTCTTAATTTTTCAGAAAAGAAGTCTGAAACAATGTCTAAAGACTGTTGACATCTAGTGGAAGCCATAGGAACTGCAATCTGGGTCCGAACCCATTAGAAACTCAATAGGCATTCAATTGAAAACTACCCACATCAAAAAAATCCCACTTCCTGGATTGATTTTCCTCAGGTTTTCGCCTGCCGTATCAGTTCTGTTATACTCACAGACAGGATTTTAACAGTTTTGGAAACTTTAGAGTGATTTTTATCCACATCTACCAATTATATGCATATCCGAGCATGTGGGCCTGAGTAACAGGGCACGCTTCTCATCCATATGCCGAAATTCTGCCTCCAAGCCAAAAGAAGTTGAACTCCTTGTTCGAATAATGATTTAAGTCTGTCAATCACAAAGCATCATCTGATTTAGGAATTTGCAGTGTGCCATGCTTCTGTGAGAGACAATTGTCATCTTAAGCAGCATTGGTTTGGTGGTTTATGTAAAGCCACATTTGTTCATGTGCTGATTCATTGACTTCGCTGTGTAAAGAAGGCAGATAATGAACACATGAAATCCCTGAACACGACTTGATTTGAACACACAACCTTCTGATCTGGAGTCAGACGCACTACCTTTGCCCCACGAGATCTTGTACAATGTGTTTTTTGGAGGGGATGCCTAGTTCAGATTTTGTTGACTGTATCATTTGGAATGAAGACCTGGTTCTCTGGGGAACTGTACCATCTGACAATGCCCCCTCGTCAGCACGTGCCTCTACCCGGCAGGTTAGGTGTATGAAAATAAGCAAAAGCAGAGCCCGGATAGCTCAGTCGGTAGAGCATCAGACTTTTAATCTGAGGGTCCAGGGTTCAAGTCCCTGTTCGGGCGATACTTTAATGTTCACATTTCTTCACTCCACTGTCTTTCTGAACATGCATTTTACTTGACTTTCCATGACATGTTCGAACTGTGGACAAAACACTCCCAGAGCCAAAACAGCTTAGTCTGAAGACATCCTCATAGTACCGATAAAGTTTGTCGAAACATGTCAAACCATGTTAAAATGAATCCTCAGGTTGTCGATTGTCTTAATAATCGATCATATTTCAACCGGACAATAGCGTATTCAATAGAAAGGAAAAACAACGAAGGGTGCGCACTCGGTCACGCTCGCAAACCAGCATTGCATGCTTCCTAAGCACTGACAGAAAGGTCTCGTTCTTCTTAATTTTTCAGAAAAGAAGTCTGAAACAATGTCTAAAGACTGTTGACATCTAGTGGAAGCCATAGGAACTGCAATCTGGGTCCGAACCCATTAGAAACTCAATAGGCATTCAATTGAAAACTACCCACATCAAAAAAATCCCACTTCCTGGATTGATTTTCCTCAGGTTTTCGCCTGCCGTATCAGTTCTGTTATACTCACAGACAGGATTTTAACAGTTTTGGAAACTTTAGAGTGATTTTTATCCACATCTACCAATTATATGCATATCCGAGCATGTGGGCCTGAGTAACAGGGCACGCTTCTCATCCATATGCCGAAATTCTGCCTCCAAGCCAAAAGAAGTTGAACTCCTTGTTCGAATAATGATTTAAGTCTGTCAATCACACAGCATCATCTGATTTAGGAATTTGCAGTGTGCCATGCTTCTGTGAGAGACAATTGTCATCTTAAGCAGCATTGGTTTGGTGGTTTATGTAAAGCCACATTGGTTCATGTGCTGATTCATTGACTTCGCTGTGTAAAGAACGCAGATAATGCACACATGAAATCCCTGAACACGACGTGATTTGAACACACAACCTTCTGATCTGGAGTCAGACGCACTACCTTTGCGCCACGAGATCTTGTACAATGTGTTTTTGGAGGGGATGCCTAGTTCAGATTTTGTTGACTGTATCATTTGGAATGAAGACCTGGTTCTCTGGGGAACTGTACCATCTGACAATGCCCCCTCGTCAGCACGTGCCTCTACCCGGCAGGTTAGGTGTATGAAAATAAGCAAAAGCAGAGCCCGGATAGCTCAGTCGGTAGAGCATCAGACTTTTAATCTGAGGGTCCAGGGTTCAAGTCCCTGTTCGGGCGATACTTTAATGTTCACATTTCTTCACTCCACTGTCTTTCTGAACATGCATTTTACTTGACTTTCCATGACATGTTCGAACTGTGGACAAAACACTCCCAGAGCCAAAACAGCTTAGTCTGAAGACATCCTCATAGTACCGATAAAGTTTGTCGAAACATGTCAAACCATGTTAAAATGAATCCTCAGGTTGTCGATTGTCTTAATAATCGATAATATTTCAACCGGACAATAGCGTATTCAATAGAAAGGAAAAACAACGAAGGGTGCGCACTCGGTCACGCTCGCAAACCAGCATTGCATGCTTCCTAAGCACTGACAGAAAGGTCTCGTTCTTCTTAATTTTTCAGAAAAGAAGTCTGAAACAATGTCTAAAGACTGTTGACATCTAGTGGAAGCCATAGGAACTGCAATCTGGGTCCGAACCCATTAGAAACTCAATAGGCATTCAATTGAAAACTACCCACATCAAAAAAATCCCACTTCCTGGATTGATTTTCCTCAGGTTTTCGCCTGCCGTATCAGTTCTGTTATACTCACAGACAGGATTTTAACAGTTTTGGAAACTTTAGAGTGATTTTTATCCACATCTACCAATTATATGCATATCCGAGCATGTGGGCCTGAGTAACAGGGCACGCTTCTCATCCATATGCCGAAATTCTGCCTCCAAGCCAAAAGAAGTTGAACTCCTTGTTCGAATAATGATTTAAGTCTGTCAATCACACAGCATCATCTGATTTAGGAATTTGCAGTGTGCCATGCTTCTGTGAGAGACAATTGTCATCTTAAGCAGCATTGGTTTGGTGGTTTATGTAAAGCCACATTGGTTCATGTGCTGATTCATTGACTTCGCTGTGTAAAGAACGCAGATAATGCACACATGAAATCCCTGAACACGACTTGATTTGAACACACAACCTTCTGATCTGGAGTCAGACGCACTACCTTTGCGCCACGAGATCTTGTACAATGTGTTTTTGGAGGGGATGCCTAGTTCAGATTTTGTTGACTGTATCATTTGGAATGAAGACCTGGTTCTCTGGGGAACTGTACCATCTGACAATGCCCCTCGTCAGCACGTGCCTCTACCCGGCAGGTTAGGTGTATGAAAATAAGCAAAAGCAGAGCCCGGATAGCTCAGTCGGTAGAGCATCAGACTTTTAATCTGAGGGTCCAGGGTTCAAGTCCCTGTTCGGGCGATACTTTAATGTTCACATTTCTTCACTCCACTGTCTTTCTGAACATGCATTTTACTTGACTTTCCATGACATGTTCGAACTGTGGACAAAACACTCCCAGAGCCAAAACAGCTTAGTCTGAAGACATCCTCATAGTACCGATAAAGTTTGTCGAAACATGTCAAACCATGTTAAAATGAATCCTCAGGTTGTCGATTGTCTTAATAATCGATCATATTTCAACCGGACAATAGCGTATTCAATAGAAAGGAAAAACAACGAAGGGTGCGCACTCGGTCACGCTCGCAAACCAGCATTGCATGCTTCCTAAGCACTGACAGAAAGGTCTCGTTCTTCTTAATTTTTCAGAAAAGAAGTCTGAAACAATGTCTAAAGACTGTTGACATCTAGTGGAAGCCATAGGAACTGCAATCTGGGTCCGAACCCATTAGAAACTCAATAGGCATTCAATTGAAAACTACCCACATCAAAAAAAATCCCACTTCCTGGATTGATTTTCCTCAGGTTTTCGCCTGCTGTATCAGTTCTGTTATACTCACAGACAGGATTTTAACAGTTTTGGAAACTTTAGAGTGATTTTTATCCACATCTACCAATTATATGCATATCCGAGCATGTGGGCCTGAGTAACAGGGCACGCTTCTCATCCATATGCCGAAATTCTGCCTCCAAGCCAAAAGAAGTTGAACTCCTTGTTCGAATAATGATTTAAGTCTGTCAATCACACAGCATCATCTGATTTAGGAATTTGCAGTGTGCCATGCTTCTGTGAGAGACAATTGTCATCTTAAGCAGCATTGGTTTGGTGGTTTATGTAAAGCCACATTTGTTCATGTGCTGATTCATTGACTTCGCTGTGTAAAGAAGGCAGATAATGCACACATGAAATCCCTGAACACGACTTGATTTGAACACACAACCTTCTGATCTGGAGTCAGACGCACTACCTTTGCGCCACGAGATCTTGTACAATGTGTTTTTTGGAGGGGATGCCTAGTTCAGATTTTGTTGACTGTATCATTTGGAATGAAGACCTGGTTCTCTGGGGAACTGTACCATCTGACAATGCCCCCTCGTCAGCACGTGCCTCTACCCGGCAGGTTAGGTGTATGAAAATAAGCAAAAGCAGAGCCCGGATAGCTCAGTCGGTAGAGCATCAGACTTTTAATCTGAGGGTCCAGGGTTCAAGTCCCTGTTCGGGCGATGCTTTAATGTTCACATTTCTTCACTCCACTGTCTTTCTGAACATGCATTTTACTTGACTTTCCATGACATGTTCGAACTGTGGACAAAACACTCCCAGAGCCAAAACAGCTTAGTCTGAAGACATCCTCATAGTACCGATAAAGTTTGTCGAAACATGTCAAACCATGTTAAAATGAATCCTCAGGTTGTCGATTGTCTTAATAATCGATCATATTTCAACCGGACAATAGCGTATTCAATAGAAAGGAAAAACAACGAAGGGTGCGCACTCGGTCACGCTCGCAAACCAGCATTGCATGCTTCCTAAGCACTGACAGAAAGGTCTCGTTCTTCTTAATTTTTCAGAAAAGAAGTCTGAAACAATGTCTAAAGACTGTTGACATCTAGTGGAAGCCATAGGAACTGCAATCTGGGTCCGAACCCATTAGAAACTCAATAGGCATTCAATTGAAAACTACCCACATCAAAAAAATCCCACTTCCTGGATTGATTTTCCTCAGGTTTTCGCCTGCCGTATCAGTTCTGTTATACTCACAGACAGGATTTTAACAGTTTTGGAAACTTTAGAGTGATTTTTATCCACATCTACCAATTATATGCATATCCGAGCATGTGGGCCTGAGTAACAGGGCACGCTTCTCATCCATATGCCGAAATTCTGCCTCCAAGCCAAAAGAAGTTGAACTCCTTGTTCGAATAATGATTTAAGTCTGTCAATCACACAGCATCATCTGATTTAGGAATTTGCAGTGTGCCATGCTTCTGTGAGAGACAATTGTCATCTTAAGCAGCATTGGTTTGGTGGTTTATGTAAAGCCACATTTGTTAATGTGCTGATTCATTGACTTCGCTCTGTAAAGAAGGCAGATAATGCACACATGAAACCCTGAACACGACTTGATTTGAACACACAACCTTCTGATCTGGAGTCAGACGCACTACCTTTGCGCCACGAGATCTTGTACAATGTGTTTTTTGGAGGGGATCCCTAGTTCAGATTTTGTTGACTGTATCATTTGGAATGAAGACCTGGTTCTCTGGGGAACTGTACCATCTGACAATGCCCCTCGTCAGCACGTGCCTCTACCCGGCAGGTTAGGTGTATGAAAATAAGCAAAAGCAGAGCCCGGATAGCTCAGTCGGTAGAGCATCAGACTTTTAATCTGAGGGTCCAGGGTTCAAGTCCCTGTTCGGGCGATACTTTAATGTTCACATTTCTTCACTCCACTGTCTTTCTGAACATGCATTTTACTTGACTTTCCATGACATGTTCGAACTGTGGACAAAACACTCCCAGAGCCAAAACAGCTTAGTCTGAAGACATCCTCATAGTACCGATAAAGTTTGTCGAAACATGTCAAACCATGTTAAAATGAATCCTCAGGTTGTCGATTGTCTTAATAATCGATCATATTTCTACCGGACAATAGCGTATTCAATAGAAAGGAAAACAACGAAGGGTGCGCACTCGGTCACGCTCGCAAACCAGCATTGCATGCTTCCTAAGCACTGACAGAAAGGTCTCGTTCTTCTTAATTTTTCAGAAAAGAAGTCTGAAACAATGTCTAAAGACTGTTGACATCTAGTGGAAGCCATAGGAACTGCAATCTGGGTCCGAACCCATTAGAAACTCAATAGGCATTCAATTGAAAACTACCCACATCAAAAAAATCCCACTTCCTGGATTGATTTTCCTCAGGTTTTCGCCTGCTGTATCAGTTCTGTTATACTCACAGACAGGATTTTAACAGTTTTGGAAACTTTAGAGTGATTTTTATCCACATCTACCAATTATATGCATATCCGAGCATGTGGGCCTGAGTAACAGGGCACGCTTCTCATCCATATGCCGAAATTCTGCCTCCAAGCCAAAAGAAGTTGAACTCCTTGTTCGAATAATGATTTAAGTCTGTCAATCACACAGCATCATCTGATTTAGGAATTTGCAGTGTGCCATGCTTCTGTGAGAGACAATTGTCATCTTAAGCAGCATTGGTTTGGTGGTTTATGTAAAGCCACATTTGTTAATGTGCTGATTCATTGACTTCGCTGTGTAAAGAAGGCAGATAATGCACACATGAAAACCCTGAACACGACTTGATTTGAACACACAACCTTCTGATCTGGAGTCAGACGCACTACCTTTGCGCCACGAGATCTTGTACAATGTGTTTTTTGGAGGGGATGCCTAGTTCAGATTTTGTTGACTGTATCATTTGGAATGAAGACCTGGTTCTCTGGGGAACTGTACCATCTGACAATGCCGCTCGTCAGCACGTGCATCTACCCGGCAGGTTAGGTGTATGAAAATAAGCAAAAGCAGAGCCCGGATAGCTCAGTCGGTAGAGCATCAGACTTTTAATCTGAGGGTCCAGGGTTCAAGTCCCTGTTCGGGCGATACTTTAATGTTCACATTTCTTCACTCCACTGTCTTTCTGAACATGCATTTTACTTGACTTTCCATGACATGTTCGAACTGTGGACAAAACACTCCCAGAGCCAAAACAGCTTAGTCTGAAGACATCCTCATAGTACCGATAAAGTTTGTCGAAACATGTCAAACCATGTTAAAATGAATCCTCAGGTTGTCGATTGTCTTAATAATCGATCATATTTCAACCGGACAATAGCGTATTCAATAGAAAGGAAAAACAACGAAGGGTGCGCACTCGGTCACGCTCGTAAACCAGCATTGCATGCTTCCTAAGCATTGACAGAAAGGTCTCGTTCTTCTTACTTTTTCAGAAAAGAAGTCTGAAACAATGTCTAAAGACTGTTGACATCTAGTGGAAGCCATAGGAACTGCAATCTGGGTCCGAACCCATTAGAAACTCAATAGGCATTCAATTGAAAACTACCCACACCAAAAAAAATCCCACTTCCTGGATTGATTTTCCTCAGGTTTCCGCCTGCCGTATCAGTTTTGTTATACTCACAGACAGGATTTTAACAGTTTTGGAAACTTTAGAGTGATTTTTATCCACATCTACCAATTATATGCATATCCGAGCATCTGGGCCTGAGTAACAGGGCACGCTTCTCATCCATATGCCGAAATTCTGCCTCCAAGCCAAAAGAAGTTGAACTCCTTGTTCGAATAATGATTTAAGTCTGTCAATCACACAGCATCATCTGATTTAGGAATTTGCAGTGTGCCATGCTTCTGTGAGCAGCATTCCCCAAGAGAGGATGACTGTCATCTTTAGCAGTGATAAATTCATGAACTTCTTTGAGGAAAAGATTATGATTCATTGACTTCGGACTCCTCTTTAAAGAAGGCAGATATTCCTCCAAACCTCAGTTGTCCTGAGTCTGCACAACTCTGCCAGGACCTAGGATCAAGAGAGACGCTCAAGTGTTTTTAGTACTATATCTCTTGACACAATGATGAAAATAATCATGGCCTCAGATTTTGTTGACTAAACCTTCAAGCTGTATACTGGACCATTCCAACTAAACTACTGAAAGAGCTGCTTCCTGTGCAGGTCCTAGGTGTTGAACATAATAAACGGCTCTATCCACTGGATGAGCATCAAACTCACTAAAAGTGGCAGTAATAAAGTCCCTCTTGAAAAAGCCAAACCTTGACCCAGAAAATATAAAAACTATCGGCCTATCATGCATCTTCCATTCCTCTCAAACATTTAGAAGGCTGTTGCGACAAAACTCACTGCCTTCCTGAAGACAAACAAAAAAATGCTTCAGTCTGGTTTTAGACCCCATCATAGCACTGATACGGCACTTGTGAAGGTGGTAAATGACATTTAATGGCATCGGACCGAGGCTCTGCATCTGTCCTCGTGCTCCTAGACCTTAGTGCTGCTTTTTGATACCATCGATCACCACATTCTTTTGGAGAGATTGGAAACCCAAATTGGTCTACACGGACAAGTTCTGGCCTGGTTTAGATCTTATCTGTCGGAAAGATATCAGTTTGTCTCTGTGAATGGTCTGTCCTCTGACAAATCAACTGTACATTTCGGTGTTCCTCAAGGTTCTGTTTTAGGACCACTATTGTTTTCACTATATATTTTACCTCTTGGGGATGTTATTCGAAAACATAATGTAAACTTTCACTGCTATGCGGATGACACACAGCTGTACATTTCAATGAAAAGAAGCCCCAAAAATGCCCTCTAAAGACTGTGTTTCAGACATAGGAAGTGGATGGCTGCAAACTTTCGAACTATTAGAAACTCGGACAAAACAGGCATTCAATTGAAAACTAGGTCCCAAGAAAAAAAAAAAATCTTCTTCCTGAATTGACAATTAATCTTAATGGTTTACAGTCGCTCAAATAAAACTGTGAAGGAGTTCTGTTATACTGGACCCAGACAGGATTTTGAAGAACATATCAAGACCATTTCGAGAGGTAACAGCTTTTTTCCATCTACGTAAGTTGAACTCCTTGTTCGAATATATTGCAAAAATCAGAAACTTTCTGTCCAAAAATGATGCAGAAAAATTAATCCATGCTTTTGTCACTTTAGGAACTACTGCAATGCTCTATTTTCTGTACCCGGATAAAGCACTAAATAAACTTCAGTTAGCTAGCATTGGTTTGCTGGTTGACTAGAACCAAAAAATTTGATCATATTACTCCAGTGCTATTCATTGACTGGCTTCCTGTCAAAGAAGGGCAGAGGTTTTACTGCTAACCTACATGCAAATGGGCTTGAACTACCTACCTCTCTGATTTGAACACACAACCTTCTGATCTACGAGTCAGACGCAGGCCTCCTAATTGCGCCACTAGAGATTTGTAAGCAAACAGCTGGAGGCAGGGCTTTCTCCTATAGAGCTCCATTTTTATGGACGGTCTGCCTACCCATGTCAGAGATGAAGACCTCGGTCTCAACCTTTAAGTCTTTACTGAAGACTCATCTCTTCAGTGGGTCATATGATTGAGTGTAGTCTGGCCCAGGAGTGGGAAGGTGAACGGAAAGGCTCTGGAGCAATGAACCGCCCTTGCTGTCTCTGCCTGGCAGGTTAGGTGTATGAAAATAAGCAAATTCTCTGCCCTAACCCTGTTACAGGGGCTGAGCATCAGGCTTTTAATCTGAGGGTCCAGGGTTCAAGTCCCTGTTCGGGGATGCGTCAATGTTCACATTGATTCACTCCACTGTCTGGCTGAACATGCATTTTACTTGACTTTCCATGACAGATCTTTGTGGGCAAAACGGCCTTGTCTCAGAGATGGTACAGTTGGTGGTTGAAGACATCCTCATAGTGGGGGATGTGCTTTGGCAAACATGTTATAAACTTCCTGTTTGGCCCTGTCTCGGGGTGTCCTCGGATGGGGCCATAATCGATCCTGACCCCTCCTGTCAAGCCTCCAGTATTTATGCTGCAGTAGTTTATGTGTCGGGGGCTAGGGTCAGTTTGTTATATCTGGAAACTTCTCATTCCATGGTGTCCTGTGTGAAGAAAGGTCTGTGCGTTCTCTAATTTCTCCTTCTCTCTTTCTGAAACAATGTCTAAGGACCTGAGCCCTAGTGGAATGTCCCAGGAACTGACAGGACTCTGCTGTCCCCAGTCCACCTGGCCAAACTCCTGGCATTCAATTGAAACCTGAGCCCTAAAAAATGCCCCAGGACTTCCTGACATGATTTTCCTCAGGTCCACCTTGTGCTGCTGCTGCAGTTTCACTGTTCTGTTATATTACAGACATGCTGGTCATTTATGAACATTTGAAATCTTGGTCATGTTTTTATAATCTCTACCCGGCACAGCCAATTATATGGCATATCCGGTTCCTGTGGGCCTAGGTTTGGCCTTTCAGGGAGTTTTTCTATCCATATGCTTTTACACCTGCATTGTTTGCTGTTTGGGGTTTTAGGCTGGGTTTCTGTACAGCACTTTGAGATATAAGTCTGTCAATCATATAAATCATCTGATTTGATTTGATTTGATTTGATTTGATTTGAGAGACAATTGTCATCTTAAGCAGCATTGGTTTGGTGGTTTATGTAAAGCCACATTGGTTCATGTGCTTATTCATTGACTTCGCTGTGTAAAAAAGGCAGATGATAATGGACACATGAAATCCCTGACCGCGACGTGAACACACAACCTTCTGATCTGGAGTCAGACGCACTACCTTTGCGCCACGAGATCTTGTACAATGTGTCTTTTGGAGGGGATGCCTAGTTCAGATTTTGTTGACTGTATAATTTGGAATGAAGACCTGGTTCTCTGGGGAACTGTACCATCTGACAATGCCCCCTCGTCAGCACGTGCATCTACCCGGCAGGTTAGGTGTATGAAAATAAGCAAAAGCAGAGCCCGGATAGCTCAGTCGGTAGAGCATCAGACTTTTAATCTGAGGGTCCAGGGTTCAAGTCCCTGTTCGGGCGATACTTTAATGTTCACATTTCTTCACTCCACTGTCTTTCTGAACATGCATTTTACTTGACTTTCCATGACATGTTCGAACTGTGGACAAAACACTCCCAGAGCCAAAACAGCTTAGTCTGAAGACATCCTCATAGTACCGATAAAGTTTGTCGAAACATGTCAAACCATGTTAAAATGAATCCTCAGGTTGTCGATTGTCTTAATAATCGATCATATTTCAACCGGACAATAGCGTATTCAATAGAAAGGAAAAACAACGAAGGGTGCGCACTCGGTCACGCTCGCAAACCAGCATTGCATGCTTCCTAAGCATTGACAGAACGGTCTCGTTCTTCTTACTTTTTCAGAAAAGAAGTCTGAAACAATGTCTAAAGACTGTTGACATCTAGTGGAAGCCATAGGAACTGCAATCTGGGTCCGAACCCATTAGAAACTCAATAGGCATTCAATTGAAAACTACCCACATCAAAAAAAAATCCCACTTCCTGGATTGATTTTCCTCAGGTTTTCGCCTGCCGTATCAGTTCTGTTATACTCACAGACAGGATTTTAACAGTTTTGGAAACTTTAGAATGATTTTTATCCACATCTACCAATTATATGCATATCCGAGCATGTGGGCCTGAGTAACAGGGCACGCTTCTCATCCATATGCCGAAATTCTGCCTCCAAGCCAAAAGAAGTTGAACTCCTTGTTCGAATAATGATTTAAGTCTGTCAATCACACAACATCATCTGATTTAGGAATTTGCAGTGTGCCATGCTTCTGTGAGAGAGAATTGTCATCTTAAGCAGCATTGGATTGGTGGTTTATGTAAAGCTACATTGGTTCACGTGCTGATTCATTGACTTCGCTCTGTAAAGAAGGCAGATAATGCACACATGAAAACGACTTGATTTGAACACACAACCTTCTGATCTGGAGTCAGACGCACTACCTTTGCGCCACGAGATCTTGTACAATGTGTTTTTGGAGGGGATGCCTAGTTCAGATTTTGTTGACTGTATCATTTGGAATGAAGACCTGGTTCTCTGGGGAACTGTACCATCTGACAATGACCCTCGTCAGCACGTGCCTCTACCCGGCAGGTTAGGTGTATGAAAATAAGCAAAAGCAGAGCCCGGATAGCTCAGTCGGTAGAGCATCAGACTTTTAATCTGAGGGTCCAGGGTTCAAGTCCCTGTTCGGGCGATGCTTTAATGTTCACATTTCTTCACTCCACTGTCTTTCTGATCATGCATTTTACTTGACTTTCCATGACATGTTCGAACTGTGGACAAAACACTCCCAGAGCCAAAACAGATTAGTCTGAAGACATCCTCATAGTACCGATAAAGTTTGTCGAAACATGTCAAACCATGTTAAAATGAATCCTCAGGTTGTCGATTGTCTTAATAATCGATCATATTTCAACCGGACAATAGCGTATTCAATAGAAAGGAAAAACAACGAAGGGTGCGCACTCGGTCACGCTCGCAAACCAGCATTGCATGCTTCCTAAGCACTGACAGAAAGGTCTCGTTCTTCTTAATTTTTCAGAAAAGAAGTCTGAAACAATGTCTAAAGACTGTTGACATCTAGTGGAAGCCATAGGAACTGCAATCTGGGTCCGAACCCATTAGAAACTCAATAGGCATTCAATTGAAAACTACCCACACCAAAAAAAATCCCACTTCCTGGATTGATTTTCCTCAGGTTTCCGCCTGCCGTATCAGTTCTGTTATACTCACAGACAGGATTTTAACAGTTTTGGAAACTTTAGAGTGATTTTTATCCACATCTACCAATTATATGCATATCCGAGTATGTGGGCCTGAGTAACAGGGCACGCTTCTCATCCATATGCCGAAATTCTGCCTCCAAGCCAAAAGAAGTTGAACTCCTTGTTCGAATAATGATTTAAGTCTGTCAATCACACAACATCATCTGATTTAGGAATTTGCAGTGTGCAATGCTTCTGTGAGAGAGAATTGTCATCTTAAGCAGCATTGGTTTGTTGGTTTATGTAAAGCTACATTGGTTCACGTGCTGATTCATTGACTTCGCTCTGTAAAGAAGGCAGATAATGCACACATGAAAACGACTTGATTTGAACACACAACCTTCTGATCTGGAGTCAGACGCACTACCTTTGCGCCACGAGATCTTGTACAATGTGTTTTTGGAGGGGATGCCTAGTTCAGATTTTGTTGACTGTATCATTTGGAATGAAGACCTGGTTCTCTGGGGAACTGTACCATCTGACAATGCCCCCTCGTCAGCACGTGCCTCTACCCGGCAGGTTAGGTGTATGAAAATAAGCAAAAGCAGAGCCCGGATAGCTCAGTCGGTAGAGCATCAGATTTTTAATCTGAGGGTCCAGGGTTCAAGTCCCTGTTCGGGCGATGCTTTAATGTTCACATTTCTTCACTCCACTGTCTTTCTGATCATGCATTTTACTTGACTTTCCATGACATGTTCGAACTGTGGACAAAACACTCCCAGAGCCAAAACAGATTAGTCTGAAGACATCCTCATAGTACCGATAAAGTTTGTCGAAACATGTCAAACCATGTTAAAATGAATCCTCAGGTTGTCGATTGTCTTAATAATCGATCATATTTCAACCGGACAATAGCGTATTCAATAGAAAGGAAAAACAACGAAGGGTGCGCACTCGGTCACGCTCGCAAACCAGCATTGCATGCTTCCTAAGCATTGACAGAACGGTCTCGTTCTTCTTACTTTTTCAGAAAAGAAGTCTGAAACAATGTCTAAAGACTGTTGACATCTAGTGGAAGCCATAGGAACTGCAATCTGGGTCCGAACCCATTAGAAACTCAATAGGCATTCAATTGAAAACTACCCACACCAAAAAAATCCCACTTCCTGGATTGATTTTCCTCAGGTTTTCGCCTGCCGTATCAGTTCTGTTATACTCACAGACAGGATTTTAACAGTTTTGGAAACTTTAGAGTGATTTTTATCCACATATACCAATTATATGCATATCCGAGTATGTGGGCCTGAGTAACAGGGCACGCTTCTCATCCATATGCCGAAATTCTGCCTCCAAGCCAAAAGAAGTTGAACTCCTTGTTCGAATAATGATTTAAGTCTGTCAATCACACAACATCATCTGATTTAGGAATTTGCAGTGTGCAATGCTTCTGTGAGAGAGAATTGTCATCTTAAGCAGCATTGGTTTGTTGGTTTATGTAAAGCTACATTGGTTCACGTGCTGATTCATTGACTTCGCTCTGTAAAGAAGGCAGATAATGCACACATGAAAACGACTTGATTTGAACACACAACCTTCTGATCTGGAGTCAGACGCACTACCTTTGCGCCACGAGATCTTGTACAATGTGCTTTTTGGAGGGGATGCCTAGTTCAGATTTTGTTGACTGTATCATTTGGAATGAAGACCTGGTTCTCTGGGGAACTGTACCATCTGACAATGCCCCCTCGTCAGCACGTGCCTCTACCCGGCAGGTTAGGTGTATGAAAATAAGCAAAAGCAGAGCCCGGATAGCTCAGTCGGTAGAGCATCAGATTTTTAATCTGAGGGTCCAGGGTTCAAGTCCCTGTTCGGGCGATGCTTTAATGTTCACATTTCTTCACTCCACTGTCTTTCTGATCATGCATTTTACTTGACTTTCCATGACATGTTCGAACTGTGGACAAAACACTCCCAGAGCCAAAACAGATTAGTCTGAAGACATCCTCATAGTACCGATAAAGTTTGTCGAAACATGTCAAACCATGTTAAAATGAATCCTCAGGTTGTCGATTGTCTTAATAATCGATCATATTTCAACCGGACAATAGCGTATTCAATAGAAAGGAAAAACAACGAAGGGTGCGCACTCGGTCACGCTCGCAAACCAGCATTGCATGCTTCCTAAGCATTGACAGAACGGTCTCGTTCTTCTTACTTTTTCAGAAAAGAAGTCTGAAACAATGTCTAAAGACTGTTGACATCTAGTGGAAGCCATAGGAACTGCAATCTGGGTCCGAACCCATTAGAAACTCAATAGGCATTCAATTGAAAACTACCCACACCAAAAAAATCCCACTTCCTGGATTGATTTTCCTCAGGTTTCTGCCTGCCGTATCAGTTCTGTTATACTCACAGACAGGATTTTAACAGTTTTGGAAACTTTAGAGTGATTTTTATCCACATCTACCAATTATATGCATATCCGAGCATGTGGGCCTGAGTAACAGGGCACGCTTCTCATCCATATGCCGAAATTCTGCCTCCAAGCCAAAAGAAGTTGAACTCCTTGTTCGAATAATGATTTAAGTCTGTCAATCACACAACATCATCTGATTTAGGAATTTGCAGTGTGCCATGCTTCTGTGAGAGAGAATTGTCATCTTAAGCAGCATTGGTTTGGTGGTTTATGTAAAGCTACATTGGTTCACGTGCTGATTCATTGACTTCGCTCTGTAAAGAAGGCAGATAATGCACACATGAAAACGACTTGATTTGAACACACAACCTTCTGATCTGGAGTCAGACGCACTACCTTTGCGCCACGAGATCTTGTACAATGTGTTTTTGGAGGGGATGCCTAGTTCAGATTTTGTTGACTGTATCATTTGGAATGAAGACCTGGTTCTCTGGGGAACTGTACCATCTGACAATGACCCTCGTCAGCACGTGCCTCTACCCGGCAGGTTAGGTGTATGAAAATAAGCAAAAGCAGAGCCCGGATAGCTCAGTCGGTAGAGCATCAGACTTTTAATCTGAGGGTCCAGGGTTCAAGTCCCTGTTCGGGCGATGCTTTAATGTTCACATTTCTTCACTCCACTGTCTTTCTGATCATGCATTTTACTTGACTTTCCATGACATGTTCGAACTGTGGACAAAACACTCCCAGAGCCAAAACAGATTAGTCTGAAGACATCCTCATAGTACCGATAAAGTTTGTCGAAACATGTCAAACCATGTTAAAATGAATCCTCAGGTTGTCGATTGTCTTAATAATCGATCATATTTCAACCGGACAATAGCGTATTCAATAGAAAGGAAAAACAACGAAGGGTGCGCACTCGGTCACGCTCGCAAACCAGCATTGCATGCTTCCTAAGCATTGACAGAACGGTCTCGTTCTTCTTACTTTTTCAGAAAAGAAGTCTGAAACAATGTCTAAAGACTGTTGACATCTAGTGGAAGCCATAGGAACTGCAATCTGGGTCCGAACCCATTAGAAACTCAATAGGCATTCAATTGAAAACTACCCACATCAAAAAAAATCCCACTTCCTGGATTGATTTTCCTCAGGTTTTCGCCTGCCGTATCAGTTCTGTTATACTCACAGACAGGATTTTAACAGTTTTGGAAACTTTAGAGTGATTTTTATCCACATCTACCAATTATATGCATATCCGAGCATGTGGGCCTGAGTAACAGGGCACGCTTCTCATCCATATGCCGAAATTCTGCCTCCAAGCCAAAAGAAGTTGAACTCCTTGTTCGAATAATGATTTAAGTCTGTCAATCATACAACATCATCTGATTTAGGAATTTGCAGTGTGCCATGCTTCTGTGAGAGAGAATTGTCATCTTAAGCAGCATTGGATTGGTGGTTTATGTAAAGCTACATTGGTTCACGTGCTGATTCATTGACTTCGCTCTGTAAAGAAGGCAGATAATGCACACATGAAAACGACTTGATTTGAACACACAACCTTCTTATCTGGAGTCAGACGCACTACCTTTGCGCCACGAGATCTTGTACAATGTGTTTTTTGGAGGGGATCCCTAGTTCAGATTTTGTTGACTGTATCATTTGGAATGAAGACCTGGTTCTCTGGGGAACTGTACCATCTGACAATGCCCCCTCGTCAGCACGTGCCTCTACCCGGCAGGTTAGGTGTATGAAAATAAGCAAAAGCAGAGCCCGGATAGCTCAGTCGGTAGAGCATCAGACTTTTAATCTGAGGGTCCAGGGTTCAAGTCCCTGTTCGGGCGATGCTTTAATGTTCACATTTCTTCACTCCACTGTCTTTCTGATCATGCATTTTACTTGACTTTCCATGACATGTTCGAACTGTGGACAAAACACTCCCAGAGCCAAAACAGCTTAGTCTGAAGACATCCTCATAGTACCGATAAAGTTTGTCGAAACATGTCAAACCATGTTAAAATGAATCCTCAGGTTGTCGATTGTCTTAATAATCGATAATATTTCAACCGGACAATAGCGTATTCAATAGAAAGGAAAAACAACGAAGGGTGCGCACTCGGTCACGCTCGCAAACCAGCATTGCATGCTTCCTAAGCACTGACAGAAAGGTCTCGTTCTTCTTAATTTTTCAGAAAAGAAGTCTGAAACAATGTCTAAAGACTGTTGACATCTAGTGGAAGCCATAGGAACTGCAATCTGGGTCCGAACCCATTAGAAACTCAATAGGCATTCAATTGAAAACTACCCACATCAAAAAAATCCCACTTCCTGGATTGATTTTCCTCAGGTTTTCGCCTGCCGTATCAGTTCTGTTATACTCACAGACAGGATTTTAACAGTTTTGGAAACTTTAGAGTGATTTTTATCCACATCTACCAATTATATGCATATCCGAGTATGTGGGCCTGAGTAACAGGGCACGCTTCTCATCCATATGCCGAAATTCTGCCTCCAAGCCAAAAGAAGTTGAACTCCTTGTTCGAATAATGATTTAAGTCTGTCAATCACACAACATCATCTGATTTAGGAATTTGCAGTGTGCAATGCTTCTGTGAGAGAGAATTGTCATCTTAAGCAGCATTGGTTTGGTGGTTTATGTAAAGCTACATTGGTTCACGTGCTGATTCATTGACTTCGCTCTGTAAAGAAGGCAGATAATGCACACATGAAAACGACTTGATTTGAACACACAACCTTCTGATCTGGAGTCAGACGCACTACCTTTGCGCCACGAGATCTTGTACAATGTGTTTTTTGGAGGGGATGCCTAGTTCAGATTTTGTTGACTGTATCATTTGGAATGAAGACCTGGTTCTCTGGGGAACTGTACCATCTGACAATGCCCCCTCGTCAGCACGTGCCTCTACCCGGCAGGTTAGGTGTATGAAAATAAGCAAAAGCAGAGCCCGGATAGCTCAGTCGGTAGAGCATCAGACTTTTAATCTGAGGGTCCAGGGTTCAAGTCCCTGTTCGGGCGATACTTTAATGTTCACATTTCTTCACTCCACTGTCTTTCTGAACATGCATTTTACTTGACTTTCCATGACATGTTCGAACTGTGGACAAAACACTCCCAGAGCCAAAACAGCTTAGTCTGAAGACATCCTCATAGTACCGATAAAGTTTGTCGAAACATGTCAAACCATGTTAAAATGAATCCTCAGGTTGTCGATTGTCTTAATAATCGATAATATTTCAACCGGACAATAGCGTATTCAATAGAAAGGAAAAACAACGAAGGGTGCGCACTCGGTCACGCTCGCAAACCAGCATTGCATGCTTCCTAAGCACTGACAGAAAGGTCTCGTTCTTCTTAATTTTTCAGAAAAGAAGTCTGAAACAATGTCTAAAGACTGTTGACATCTAGTGGAAGCCATAGGAACTGCAATCTGGGTCCGAACCCATTAGAAACTCAATAGGCATTCAATTGAAAACTACCCACATCAAAAAAATCCCACTTCCTGGATTGATTTTCCTCAGGTTTTCGCCTGCCGTATCAGTTCTGTTATACTCACAGACAGGATTTTAACAGTTTTGGAAACTTTAGAGTGATTTTTATCCACATCTACCAATTATATGCATATCCGAGTATGTGGGCCTGAGTAACAGGGCACGCTTCTCATCCATATGCCGAAATTCTGCCTCCAAGCCAAAAGAAGTTGAACTCCTTGTTCGAATAATGATTTAAGTCTGTCAATCACACAACATCATCTGATTTAGGAATTTGCAGTGTGCCATGCTTCTGTGAGAGAGAATTGTCATCTTAAGCAGCATTGGTTTGGTGGTTTATGTAAAGCTACATTGGTTCACGTGCTGATTCATTGACTTCGCTCTGTAAAGAAGGCAGATAATGCACACATGAAAACGACTTGATTTGAACACACAACCTTCTGATCTGGAGTCAGACGCACTACCTTTGTGCCACGAGATCTTGTACAATGTGTTTTTGGAGGGGATGCCTAGTTCAGATTTTGTTGACTGTATCATTTGGAATGAAGACCTGGTTCTCTGGGGAACTGTACCATCTGACAATGCCCCCTCGTCAGCACGTGCCTCTACCCGGCAGGTTAGGTGTATGAAAATAAGCAAAAGCAGAGCCCGGATAGCTCAGTCGGTAGAGCATCAGACTTTTAATCTGAGGGTCCAGGGTTCAAGTCCCTGTTCGGGCGATACTTTAATGTTCACATTTCTTCACTCTACTGTCTTTCTGAACATGCATTTTACTTGACTTTCCATGACATGTTCGAACTGTGGACAAAACACTCCCAGAGCCAAAACAGCTTAGTCTGAAGACATCCTCATAGTACCGATAAAGTTTGTCGAAACATGTCAAACCATGTTAAAATGAATCCTCAGGTTGTCGATTGTCTTAATAATCGATAATATTTCAACCGGACAATAGCGTATTCAATAGAAAGGAAAAACAACGAAGGGTGCGCACTCGGTCACGCTCGCAAACCAGCATTGCATGCTTCCTAAGCACTGACAGAAAGGTCTCGTTCTTCTTAATTTTTCAGAAAAGAAGTCTGAAACAATGTCTAAAGACTGTTGACATCTAGTGGAAGCCATAGGAACTGCAATCTGGGTCCGAACCCATTAGAAACTCAATAGGCATTCAATTGAAAACTACCCACATCAAAAAAAATCCCACTTCCTGGATTGATTTTCCTCAGGTTTTCGCCTGCCGTATCAGTTCTGTTATACTCACAGACAGGATTTTAACAGTTTTGGAAACTTTAGAGTGATTTTTATCCACATCTACCAATTATATGCATATCCGAGTATGTGGGCCTGAGTAACAGGGCACGCTTCTCATCCATATGCCGAAATTCTGCCTCCAAGCCAAAAGAAGTTGAACTCCTTGTTCGAATAATGATTTAAGTCTGTCAATCACACAACATCATCTGATTTAGGAATTTGCAGTGTGCAATGCTTCTGTGAGAGAGAATTGTCATCTTAAGCAGCATTGGTTTGTTGGTTTATGTAAAGCTACATTGGTTCACGTGCTGATTCATTGACTTCGCTCTGTAAAGAAGGCAGATAATGCACACATGAAAACGACTTGATTTGAACACACAACCTTCTGATCTGGAGTCAGACGCACTACCTTTGCGCCACGAGATCTTGTACAATGTGTTTTTTGGAGGGGATGCCTAGTTCAGATTTTGTTGACTGTATCATTTGGAATGAAGACCTGGTTCTCTGGGGAACTGTACCATCTGACAATGACCCTCGTCAGCACGTGCCTCTACCCGGCAGGTTAGGTGTATGAAAATAAGCAAAAGCAGAGCCCGGATAGCTCAGTCGGTAGAGCATCAGACTTTTAATCTGAGGGTCCAGGGTTCAAGTCCCTGTTCGGGCGATGCTTTAATGTTCACATTTCTTCACTCCACTGTCTTTCTGATCATGCATTTTACTTGACTTTCCATGACATGTTCGAACTGTGGACAAAACACTCCCAGAGCCAAAACAGCTTAGTCTGAAGACATCCTCATAGTACCGATAAAGTTTGTCGAAACATGTCAAACCATGTTAAAATGAATCCTCAGGTTGTCGATTGTCTTAATAATCGATCATATTTCAACCGGACAATAGCGTATTCAA
Source organism: Oncorhynchus keta (assembly GCF_023373465.1). Taxonomy (NCBI): domain Eukaryota; kingdom Metazoa; phylum Chordata; class Actinopteri; order Salmoniformes; family Salmonidae; genus Oncorhynchus; species Oncorhynchus keta. Next base: position 7,929,263 of record NC_068423.1, read on the forward strand.
TAGAAAGGAAAAACAACGAAGGGTGCGCACTCGGTCACGCTCGCAAACCAGCATTGCATGCTTCCTAAGCACTGACAGAAAGGTCTCGTTCTTCTTAATTTTTCAGAAAAGAAGTCTGAAACAATGTCTAAAGACTGTTGACATCTAGTGGAAGCCATAGGAACTGCAATCTGGGTCCGAACCCATTAGAAACTCAATAGGCATTCAATTGAAAACTACCCACATCAAAAAAAATCCCACTTCCTGGATTGATTTTCCTCAGGTTTTCGCCTGCCGTATCAGTTCTGTTATACTCACAGACAGGATTTTAACAGTTTTGGAAACTTTAGAGTGATTTTTATCCACATCTACCAATTATATGCATATCCGAGCATGTGGGCCTGAGTAACAGGGCACGCTTCTCATCCATATGCCGAAATTCTGCCTCCAAGCCAAAAGAAGTTGAACTCCTTGTTCGAATAATGATTTAAGTCTGTCAATCACACAACATCATCTGATTTAGGAATTTGCAGTGTGCCATGCTTCTGTGAGAGAGAATTGTCATCTTAAGCAGCATTGGTTTGTTGGTTTATGTAAAGCTACATTGGTTCACGTGCTGATTCATTGACTTCACTCTGTAAAGAAGGCAGATAATGCACACATGAAAACGACTTGATTTGAACACACAACCTTCTGATCTGGAGTCAGACGCACTACCTTTGCGCCACGAGATCTTGTACAATGTGTTTTTTGGAGGGGATGCCTAGTTCAGATTTTGTTGACTGTATCATTTGGAATGAAGACCTGGTTCTCTGGGGAACTGTACCATCTGACAATGCCCCCTCGTCAGCACGTGCCTCTACCCGGCAGGTTAGGTGTATGAAAATAAGCAAAAGCAGAGCCCGGATAGCTCAGTCGGTAGAGCATCAGACTTTTAATCTGAGGGTCCAGGGTTCAAGTCCCTGTTCGGGCGATACTTTAATGTTCACATTTCTTCACTCCACTGTCTTTCTGAACATGCATTTTACTTGACTTTCCATGACATGTTCGAACTGTGGACAAAACACTCCCAGAGCCAAAACAGCTTAGTCTGAAGACATCCTCATAGTACCGATAAAGTTTGTCGAAACATGTCAAACCATGTTAAAATGAATCCTCAGGTTGTCGATTGTCTTAATAATCGATAATATTTCAACCGGACAATAGCGTATTCAATAGAAAGGAAAAACAACGAAGGGTGCGCACTCGGTCACGCTCGCAAACCAGCATTGCATGCTTCCTAAGCACTGACAGAAAGGTCTCGTTCTTCTTAATTTTTCAGAAAAGAAGTCTGAAACAATGTCTAAAGACTGTTGACATCTAGTGGAAGCCATAGGAACTGCAATCTGGGTCCGAACCCATTAGAAACTCAATAGGCATTCAATTGAAAACTACCCACATCAAAAAAATCCCACTTCCTGGATTGATTTTCCTCAGGTTTTCGCCTGCCGTATCAGTTCTGTTATACTCACAGACAGGATTTTAACAGTTTTGGAAACTTTAGAGTGATTTTTATCCACATCTACCAATTATATGCATATCCGAGCATGTGGGCCTGAGTAACAGGGCACGCTTCTCATCCATATGCCGAAATTCTGCCTCCAAGCCAAAAGAAGTTGAACTCCTTGTTCGAATAATGATTTAAGTCTGTCAATCACACAACATCATCTGATTTAGGAATTTGCAGTGTGCCATGCTTCTGTGAGAGAGAATTGTCATCTTAAGCAGCATTGGTTTGGTGGTTTATGTAAAGCTACATTGGTTCACGTGCTGATTCATTGACTTCGCTCTGTAAAGAAGGCAGATAATGCACACATGAAAACGACTTGATTTGAACACACAACCTTCTGATCTGGAGTCAGACGCACTACCTTTGTGCCACGAGATCTTGTACAATGTGTTTTTGGAGGGGATGCCTAGTTCAGATTTTGTTGACTGTATCATTTGGAATGAAGACCTGGTTCTCTGGGGAACTGTACCATCTGACAATGCCCCCTCGTCAGCACGTGCCTCTACCCGGCAGGTTAGGTGTATGAAAATAAGCAAAAGCAGAGCCCGGATAGCTCAGTCGGTAGAGCATCAGACTTTTAATCTGAGGGTCCAGGGTTCAAGTCCCTGTTCGGGCGATACTTTAATGTTCACATTTCTTCACTCTACTGTCTTTCTGAACATGCATTTTACTTGACTTTCCATGACATGTTCGAACTGTGGACAAAACACTCCCAGAGCCAAAACAGCTTAGTCTGAAGACATCCTCATAGTACCGATAAAGTTTGTCGAAACATGTCAAACCATGTTAAAATGAATCCTCAGGTTGTCGATTGTCTTAATAATCGATAATATTTCAACCGGACAATAGCGTATTCAATAGAAAGGAAAAACAACGAAGGGTGCGCACTCGGTCACGCTCGCAAACCAGCATTGCATGCTTCCTAAGCACTGACAGAAAGGTCTTGTTCTTCTTAATTTTTCAGAAAAGAAGTCTGAAACAATGTCTAAAGACTGTTGACATCTAGTGGAAGCCATAGGAACTGCAATCTGGGTCCGAACCCATTAGAAACTCAATAGGCATTCAATTGAAAACTACCCACATCAAAAAAAATCCCACTTCCTGGATTGATTTTCCTCAGGTTTTCGCCTGCCGTATCAGTTCTGTTATACTCACAGACAGGATTTTAACAGTTTTGGAAACTTTAGAGTGATTTTTATCCACATCTACCAATTATATGCATATCCGAGTATGTGGGCCTGAGTAACAGGGCACGCTTCTCATCCATATGCCGAAATTCTGCCTCCAAGCCAAAAGAAGTTGAACTCCTTGTTCGAATAATGATTTAAGTCTGTCAATCACACAACATCATCTGATTTAGGAATTTGCAGTGTGCCATGCTTCTGTGAGAGAGAATTGTCATCTTAAGCAGCATTGGTTTGGTGGTTTATGTAAAGCTACATTGGTTCACGTGCTGATTCATTGACTTCGCTCTGTAAAGAAGGCAGATAATGCACACATGAAAACCCGACTTGATTTGAACACACAACCTTCTGATCTGGAGTCAGACGCACTACCTTTGTGCCACGAGATCTTGTACAATGTGTTTTTTGGAGGGGATGCCTAGTTCAGATTTTGTTGACTGTATCATTTGGAATGAAGACCTGGTTCTCTGGGGAACTGTACCATCTGACAATGCCCCCTCGTCAGCACGTGCCTCTACCCGGCAGGTTAGGTGTATGAAAATAAGCAAAAGCAGAGCCCGGATAGCTCAGTCGGTAGAGCATCAGACTTTTAATCTGAGGGTCCAGGGTTCAAGTCCCTGTTCGGGCGATACTTTAATGTTCACATTTCTTCACTCTACTGTCTTTCTGAACATGCATTTTACTTGACTTTCCATGACATGTTCGAACTGTGGACAAAACACTCCCAGAGCCAAAACAGCTTAGTCTGAAGACATCCTCATAGTACCGATAAAGTTTGTCGAAACATGTCAAACCATGTTAAAATGAATCCTCAGGTTGTCGATTGTCTTAATAATCGATAATATTTCAACCGGACAATAGCGTATTCAATAGAAAGGAAAAACAACGAAGGGTGCGCACTCGGTCACGCTCGCAAACCAGCATTGCATGCTTCCTAAGCACTGACAGAAAGGTCTCGTTCTTCTTAATTTTTCAGAAAAGAAGTCTGAAACAATGTCTAAAGACTGTTGACATCTAGTGGAAGCCATAGGAACTGCAATCTGGGTCCGAACCCATTAGAAACTCAATAGGCATTCAATTGAAAACTACCCACATCAAAAAAAATCCCACTTCCTGGATTGATTTTCCTCAGGTTTTCGCCTGCCGTATCAGTTCTGTTATACTCACAGACAGGATTTTAACAGTTTTGGAAACTTTAGAGTGATTTTTATCCACATCTACCAATTATATGCATATCCGAGTATGTGGGCCTGAGTAACAGGGCACGCTTCTCATCCATATGCCGAAATTCTGCCTCCAAGCCAAAAGAAGTTGAACTCCTTGTTCGAATAATGATTTAAGTCTGTCAATCACACAACATCATCTGATTTAGGAATTTGCAGTGTGCCATGCTTCTGTGAGAGAGAATTGTCATCTTAAGCAGCATTGGTTTGGTGGTTTATGTAAAGCTACATTGGTTCACGTGCTGATTCATTGACTTCGCTCTGTAAAGAAGGCAGATAATGCACACATGAAAACGACTTGATTTGAACACACAACCTTCTGATCTGGAGTCAGACGCACTACCTTTGTGCCACGAGATCTTGTACAATGTGTTTTTTGGAGGGGATGCCTAGTTCAGATTTTGTTGACTGTATCATTTGGAATGAAGACCTGGTTCTCTGGGGAACTGTACCATCTGACAATGCCCCCTCGTCAGCACGTGCCTCTACCCGGCAGGTTAGGTGTATGAAAATAAGCAAAAGCAGAGCCCGGATAGCTCAGTCGGTAGAGCATCAGACTTTTAATCTGAGGGTCCAGGGTTCAAGTCCCTGTTCGGGCGATACTTTAATGTTCACATTTCTTCACTCTACTGTCTTTCTGAACATGCATTTTACTTGACTTTCCATGACATGTTCGAACTGTGGACAAAACACTCCCAGAGCCAAAACAGCTTAGTCTGAAGACATCCTCATAGTACCGATAAAGTTTGTCGAAACATGTCAAACCATGTTAAAATGAATCCTCAGGTTGTCGATTGTCTTAATAATCGATAATATTTCAACCGGACAATAGCGTATTCAATAGAAAGGAAAAACAACGAAGGGTGCGCACTCGGTCACGCTCGCAAACCAGCATTGCATGCTTCCTAAGCACTGACAGAAAGGTCTCGTTCTTCTTAATTTTTCAGAAAAGAAGTCTGAAACAATGTCTAAAGACTGTTGACATCTAGTGGAAGCCATAGGAACTGCAATCTGGGTCCGAACCCATTAGAAACTCAATAGGCATTCAATTGAAAACTACCCACATCAAAAAAATCCCACTTCCTGGATTGATTTTCCTCAGGTTTTCGCCTGCCGTATCAGTTCTGTTATACTCACAGACAGGATTTTAACAGTTTTGGAAACTTTAGAGTGATTTTTATCCACATCTACCAATTATATGCATATCCGAGCATGTGGGCCTGAGTAACAGGGCACGCTTCTCATCCATATGCCGAAATTCTGCCTCCAAGCCAAAAGAAGTTGAACTCCTTGTTCGAATAATGATTTAAGTCTGTCAATCACACAGCATCATCTGATTTAGGAATTTGCAGTGTGCCATGCTTCTGTGAGAGACAATTGTCATCTTAAGCAGCATTGGTTTGGTGGTTTATGTAAAGCCACATTGGTTCATGTGCTGATTCATTGACTTCGCTCTGTAAAGAAGGCAGATAATGCACACATGAAAACCCTGAACACGACTTGATTTGAACACACAACCTTCTGATCTGGAGTCAGACGCACTACCTTTGCGCCACGAGATCTTGTACAATGTGTTTTTTGGAGGGGATGCCTAGTTCAGATTTTGTTGACTGTATCATTTGGAATGAAGACCTGGTTCTCTGGGGAACTGTACCATCTGACAATGCCCCTCGTCAGCACGTGCCTCTACCCGGCAGGTTAGGTGTATGAAAATAAGCAAAAGCAGAGCCCGGATAGCTCAGTCGGTAGAGCATCAGACTTTTAATCTGAGGGTCCAGGGTTCAAGTCCCTGTTCGGGCGATACTTTAATGTTCACATTTCTTCACTCCACTGTCTTTCTGAACATGCATTTTACTTGACTTTCCATGACATGTTCGAACTGTGGACAAAACACTCCCAGAGCCAAAACAGCTTAGTCTGAAGACATCCTCATAGTACCGATAAAGTTTGTCGAAACATGTCAAACCATGTTAAAATGAATCCTCAGGTTGTCGATTGTCTTAATAATCGATAATATTTCAACCGGACAATAGCGTATTCAATAGAAAGGAAAAACAACGGAGGCTGCGCACTCGGTCACGCTCGCAAACCAGCATTGCATGGTTCCTAAGCACTGACAGAAAGGTCTCGTTCTTCTTAATTTTTCAGAAAAGAAGTCTGAAACAATGTCTAAAGACTGTTGACATCTAGTGGAAGCCATAGGAACTGCAATCTGGGTCCGAACCCATTAGAAACTCAATAGGCATTCAATTGAAAACTACCCACATCAAAAAAATCCCACTTCCTGGATTGATTTTCCTCAGGTTTTCGCCTGCTGTATCAGTTCTGTTATACTCACAGACAGGATTTTAACAGTTTTGGAAACTTTAGAGTGATTTTTATCCACATCTACCAATTATATGCATATCCGAGCATGTGGGCCTGAGTAACAGGGCACGCTTCTCATCCATATGCCGAAATTCTGCCTCCAAGCCAAAAGAAGTTGAACTCCTTGTTCGAATAATGATTTAAGTCTGTCAATCACACAGCATCATCTGATTTAGGAATTTGCAGTGTGCCATGCTTCTGTGAGAGACAATTGTCATCTTAAGCAGCATTGGTTTGGTGGTTTATGTAAAGCCACATTGGTTCATGTGCTGATTCATTGACTTCGCTCTGTAAAGAAGGCAGATAATGCACACATGAAACCCTGAACACGACTTGATTTGAACACACAACCTTCTGATCTGGAGTCAGACGCACTACCTTTGCGCCACGAGATCTTGTACAATGTGTTTTTTGGAGGGGATGCCTAGTTCAGATTTTGTTGACTGTATCATTTGGAATGAAGACCTGGTTCTCTGGGGAACTGTACCATCTGACAATGCCCCCTCGTCAGCACGTGCCTCTACCCGGCAGGTTAGGTGTATGAAAATAAGCAAAAGCAGAGCCCGGATAGCTCAGTCGGTAGAGCATCAGACTTTTAATCTGAGGGTCCAGGGTTCAAGTCCCTGTTCGGGCGATACTTTAATGTTCACATTTCTTCACTCCACTGTCTTTCTGAACATGCATTTTACTTGACTTTCCATGACATGTTCGAACTGTGGACAAAACACTCCCAGAGCCAAAACAGCTTAGTCTGAAGACATCCTCATAGTACCGATAAAGTTTGTCGAAACATGTCAAACCATGTTAAAATGAATCCTCAGGTTGTCGATTGTCTTAATAATCGATCATATTTCAACCGGACAATAGCGTATTCAATAGAAAGGAAAAACAACGAAGGGTGCGCACTCGGTCACGCTCGCAAACCAGCATTGCATGCTTCCTAAGCATTGACAGAAAGGTCTCGTTCTTCTTAATTTTTCAGAAAAGAAGTCTGAAACAATGTCTAAAGACTGTTGACATCTAGTGGAAGCCATATGAACTGCAATCTGGGTCCGAACCCATTAGAAACTCAATAGGCATTCAATTGAAAACTACCCACATCAAAAAAAATCCCACTTCCTGGATTGATTTTCCTCAGGTTTCGCCTGCCGTATCAGTTCTGTTATACTCACAGACAGGATTTTAACAGTTTTGGAAACTTTAGAGTGATTTTTATCCACATCTACCAATTATATGCATATCCGAGCATGTGGGCCTGAGTAACAGGGCACGCTTCTCATCCATATGCCGAAATTCTGCCTCCAAGCCAAAAGAAGTTGAACTCCTTGTTCGAATAATGATTTAAGTCTGTCAATCACACAGCATCATCTGATTTAGGAATTTGCAGTGTGCCATGCTTCTGTGAGAGACAATTGTCATCTTAAGCAGCATTGGTTTGGTGGTTTATGTAAAGCCACATTGGTTCATGTGCTGATTCATTGACTTCGCTCTGTAAAGAAGGCAGATAATGCACACATGAAAACCCTGAACACGACTTGATTTGAACACACAACCTTCTGATCTGGAGTCAGACGCACTACCTTTGCGCCACGAGATCTTGTACAATGTGTTTTTTGGAGGGGATGCCTAGTTCAGATTTTGTTGACTGTATCATTTGGAATGAAGACCTGGTTCTCTGGGGAACTGTACCATCTGACAATGCCCCCTCGTCAGCACGTGCCTCTACCCGGCAGGTTAGGTGTATGAAAATAAGCAAAAGCAGAGCCCGGATAGCTCAGTCGGTAGAGCATCAGACTTTTAATCTGAGGGTCCAGGGTTCAAGTCCCTGTTCGGGCGATACTTTAATGTTCACATTTCTTCACTCCACTGTCTTTCTGAACATGCATTTTACTTGACTTTCCATGACATGTTCGAACTGTGGACAAAACACTCCCAGAGCCAAAACAGCTTAGTCTGAAGACATCCTCATAGTACCGATAAAGTTTGTCGAAACATGTCAAACCATGTTAAAATGAATCCTCAGGTTGTCGATTGTCTTAATAATCGATCATATTTCTACCGGACAATAGCGTATTCAATAGAAAGGAAAAACAACGAAGGGTGCGCACTCGGTCACGCTCGCAAACCAGCATTGCATGCTTCCTAAGCATTGACAGAAAGGTCTCGTTCTTCTTACTTTTTCAGAAAAGAAGTCTGAAACAATGTCTAAAGACTGTTGACATCTAGTGGAAGCCATAGGAACTGCAATCTGGGTCCGAACCCATTAGAAACTCAATAGGCATTCAATTGAAAACTACCCACACTTAAAAAAAAATCCCACTTCCTGGATTGATTTTCCTCAGGTTTCAGCCTGCCGTATCAGTTCTGTTATACTCACAGACAGGATTTTAACAGTTTTGGAAACTTTAGAGTGATTTTTATCCACATCTACCAATTATATGCATATCGGAGCATGTGGGCCTGAGTAACAGGGCACGCTTCTCATCCATATGCCGAAATTCTGCCTCCAAGCCAAAAGAAGTTGAACTCCTTGTTCGAATAATGATTTAAGTCTGTCAATCACACAGCATCATCTGATTTAGGAATTTGCAGTGTGCCATGCTTCTGTGAGAGACAATTGTCATCTTAAGCAGCATTGGTTTGGTGGTTTATGTAAAGCCACATTGGTTCATGTGCTGATTCATTGACTTCGCTCTGTAAAGAAGGCAGATAATGCACACATGAAAAACACGACTTGATTTGAACACACAACCTTCTGATCTGGAGTCAGACGCACTACCTTTGCGCCACGAGATCTTGTACAATGTGTTTTTTGGAGGGGATGCCTAGTTCAGATTTTGTTGACTGTATCATTTGGAATGAAGACCTGGTTCTCTGGGGAACTGTACCATCTGACAATGCCCCCTCGTCAGCACGTGCCTCTACCCGGCAGGTTAGGTGTATGAAAATAAGCAAAAGCAGAGCCCGGATAGCTCAGTCGGTAGAGCATCAGACTTTTAATCTGAGGGTCCAGGGTTCAAGTCCCTGTTCGGGCGATACTTTAATGTTCACATTTCTTCACTCCACTGTCTTTCTGAACATGCATTTTACTTGACTTTCCATGACATGTTCGAACTGTGGACAAAACACTCCCAGAGCCAAAACAGCTTAGTCTGAAGACATCCTCATAGTACCGATAAAGTTTGTCGAAACATGTCAAACCATGTTAAAATGAATCCTCAGGTTGTCGATTGTCTTAATAATCGATAATATTTCAACCGAACAATAGCGTATTCAATAGAAAGGAAAAACAACGGAGGGTGCGCACTCGGTCACGCTCGCAAACCAGCATTGCATGCTTCCTAAGCACTGACAGAAAGGTCTCGTTCTTCTTAATTTTTCAGAAAAGAAGTCTGAAACAATGTCTAAAGACTGTTGACATCTAGTGGAAGCCATAGGAACTGCAATCTGGGTCCGAACCCATTAGAAACTCAATAGGCATTCAATTGAAAACTACCCACATCAAAAAAAATCCCACTTCCTGGATTGATTTTCCTCAGGTTTTCGCCTGCCGTATCAGTTCTGTTATACTCACAGACAGGATTTTAACAGTTTTGGAAACTTTAGAGTGATTTTTATCCACATCTACCAATTATATGCATATCCGAGCATCTGGGCCTGAGTAACAGGGCACGCTTCTCATCCATATGCCGAAATTCTGCCTCCAAGCCAAAAGAAGTTGAACTCCTTGTTCGAATAATGATTTAAGTCTGTCAATCACACAGCATCATGTGATTTAGGAATTTGCAGTGTGCCATGCTTCTGTGAGAGACAATTGTCACCTTAAGCAGCATTGGTTTGGTGGTTTATGTAAAGCCACATTGGTTCATGTGCTGATTCATTGACTTCGCTGTGTAAAGAATGCAGATAATGCACACATGAAAACACGACGTGATTTGAACACACAACCTTCTGATCTGGAGTCAGACAACTACCTTTGCGCCACGAGATCTTGTACAATGTGTTTTTGGAGGGGATGCCTAGTTCAGATTTTGTTGACTGTATCATTTGGAATGAAGACCTGGTTCTCTGGGGAACTGTACCATCTGACAATGCCCCCTCGTCAGCACGTGCCTCTACCCGGCAGGTTAGGTGTATGAAAATAAGCAAAAGCAGAGCCCGGATAGCTCAGTCGGTAGAGCATCAGACTTTTAATCTGAGGGTCCAGGGTTCAAGTCCCTGTTCGGGCGATACTTTAATGTTCACATTTCTTCACTCCACTGTCTTTCTGAACATGCATTTTACTTGACTTTCCATGACATGTTCGAACTGTGGACAAAACACTCCCAGAGCCAAAACAGCTTAGTCTGAAGACATCCTCATAGTACCGATAAAGTTTGTTGAAACATGTCAAACCATGTTAAAATGAATCCTCAGGTTGTCGATTGTCTTAATAATCGATCATATTTCAACCGGACAATAGCGTATTCAATAGAAAGGAAAAACAACGAAGGGTGCGCACTCGGTCACGCTCGCAAACCAGCATTGCATGCTTCCTAAGCACTGACAGAAAGGTCTCGTTCTTCTTACTTTTTCAGAAAAGAAGTCTGAAACAATGTCTAAAGACTGTTGACATCTAGTGGAAGCCATATGAACTGCAATCTGGGTCCGAACCCATTAGAAACTCAATAGGCATTCAATTGAAAACTACCCACATAAAAAAAATCCCACTTCCTGGATTGATTTTCCTCAGGTTTTCGCCTGCCGTATCAGTTCTGTTATACTCACAGACAGGATTTTAACAGTTTTGGAAACTTTAGAGTGATTTTTATCCACATCTACCAATTATATGCATATCTGAGCATGTGGGCCTGAGTAACAGGGCACACTTCTCATCCATATGCCGAAATTCTGCCTCCAAGCCAAAAGAAGTTGAACTCCTTGTTCGAATAATGATTTAAGTCTGTCAATCACACAGCATCATCTGATTTAGGAATTTGCAGTGTGCCATGCTTCTGTGAGAGACAATTGTCATCTTAAGCAGCATTGGTTTGGTGGTTTATGTAAAGCCACATTTGTTAATGTGCTGATTCATTGACTTCGCTGTGTAAAGAAGGCAGATGATAATGGACACATGAAATCCCTGACCACGACGTGACTTGAACACACAACCTTCTGATCTGGAGTCAGACACGCTACCTTTGCGCCACGAGATCTTGTACAATGTGTTTTTTGGAGGGGATGCCTAGTTCAGATTTTGTTGACTGTATCATTTGGAATGAAGAGCTGGTTCTCTGGAGAACTGTACCATCTGACAATGCCCCCTCGTCAGCACGTGCCTCTACCCGGCAGGTTAGGTGTATGCAAATAAGCAAAAGCAGATCCTGGATAGCTCAGTCGGTAGAGCATCAGACTTTTAATCTGAGGGTCCAGGGTTCAAGTCCCTGTTCGGGCGATACTTTAATGTTCACATTTCTTCACTCCACTGTCTTTCTGAACATGAATTTTACTTGACTTTCCATGACATGTTCGAACTGTGGACAAAACACTCCCAGAGCCAAAACAGCTTAGTCTGAAGACATCCTCATAGTACCGATAAAGTTTGTCGAAACATGTCAAACCATTTTAAAATGAATCCTCAGGTTGTCGATTGTCTTAATAATCGATAATATTTCAACCGGACAATAGCGTATTCAATAGAAAGGAAAAACAACGAAGGGTGCGCACTCGGTCACGCTCGCAAACCAGCATTGCATGCTTCCTAAGCACTGACAGAAAGGTCTCGTTCTTCTTAATTTTTCAGAAAAGAAGTCTGAAACAATGTCTAAAGACTGTTGACATCTAGTAGAAGCCATGGGAACTGCAATCTGGGTCCGAACCCATTAGAAACGCAATAGGCATTCAATTGAAAACTACCCACATCAAAAAAAATCCCACTTCCTGGATTGATTTTCCTCAGGTTTTCGCTTGCCGTATCAGTTCTGTTATACTCACAGACAGGATTTTAACAGTTTTGGAAACTTTAGAGTGATTTTTATCCACATCTACCAATTATATGCATATCCGAGCATGTGGGCCTGAGTAACAGGGCACGCTTCTCATCCATATGCCGAAATTCTGCCTCCAAGCCAAAAGAAGTTGAACTCCTTGTTCGAATAATGATTTAAGTCTGTCAATCACACAGCATCATCTGATTTAGGAATTTGCAGTGTGCCATGCTTCTGTGAGAGACAATTGTCATCTTAAGCAGCATTGGTTTGGTGGTTTATGTAAAGCCACATTTGTTAATGTGCTGATTCATTGACTTCGCTGTGTAAAGAAGGCAGATAATGCACACATGAAAACCCTGAACACGACTTGATTTGAACACACAACCTTCTGATCTGGAGTCAGACGCACTACCTTTGCGCCACGAGATCTTGTACAATGTGTTTTTTGGAGGGGATGCCTAGTTCAGATTTTGTTGACTGTATCATTTGGAATGAAGACCTGGTTCTCTGGGGAACTGTACCTTCTGACAATGCCCCTCGTCAGCACGTGCCTCTACCCGGCAGGTTAGGTGTATGAAAATAAGCAAAAGCAGAGCCCGGATAGCTCAGTCGTTAGAGCATCAGGCTTTTAATCTGAGGGTCCAGGGTTCAAGTCCCTGTTCGGGCGATGCTTTAATGTTCACATTTCTTCACTCCACTGTCTTTCTGATCATGCATTTTACTTGACTTTCCATGACATGTTCGAACTGTGGACAAAACACTCCCAGAGCCAAAACAGATTAGTCTGAAGACATCCTCATAGTACCGATAAAGTTTGTCGAAACATGTCAAACCATGTTAAAATGAATCCTCAGGTTGTCGATTGTCTTAATAATCGATCATATTTCAACCGGACAATAGCGTATTCAATAGAAAGGAAAAACAACGAAGGGTGCGCACTCGGTCACGGTCGCAAACCAGCATTGCATGCTTCCTAAGCACTGACAGAAAGGTCTCGTTCTTCTTACTTTTTCAGAAAAGAAGTCTGAAACAATGTCTAAAGACTGTTGACATCTAGTGGAAGCCATATGAACTGCAATCTGGGTCCGAACCCATTAGAAACTCAATAGGCATTCAATTGAAAACTACCCACATAAAAAAAATCCCACTTCCTGGATTGATTTTCCTCAGGTTTTCGCCTGCCGTATCAGTTCTGTTATACTCACAGACAGGATTTTAACAGTTTTGGAAACTTTAGAGTGATTTTTATCCACATCTACCAATTATATGCATATCTGAGCATGTGGGCCTGAGTAACAGGGCACACTTCTCATCCATATGCCGAAATTCTGCCTCAAGCCAAAAGAAGTTGAACTCCTTGTTCGAATAATGATTTAAGTCTGTCAATCACACAGCATCATCTGATTTAGGAATTTGCAGTGTGCCATGCTTCTGTGAGAGACAATTGTCATCTTAAGCAGCATTGGTTTGGTGGTTTATGTAAAGCCACATTTGTTAATGTGCTGATTCATTGACTTCGCTGTGTAAAGAAGGCAGATAATGCACACATGAAAACCCTGAACACGACTTGATTTGAACACACAACCTTCTGATCTGGAGTCAGACGCACTACCTTTGCGCCACGAGATCTTGTACAATGTGTTTTTGGAGGATGCCTAGTTCAGATTTTTTTGACTGTATCATTTGGAATGAAGACCTTGTTCTCTGGGGAACTGTACCATCTGACAATGCCCCATCGTCAGCACGTGCCTCTACCCGGCAGGTTAGGTGTATGAAAATAAGCAAAAGCAGAGCCCGGATAGCTCAGTCGGTAGAGCATCAGACTTTTAATCTGAGGGTCCAGGGTTCAAGTCCCTGTTCGGGCGATGCTTTAATGTTCACATTTCTTCACTCCACTGTCTTTCTGATCATGCATTGTACTTGACTTTCCATGACATGTTCGAACTGTGGACAAAACACTCCCATAGCCAAAACAGATTAGTCTGAAGACATCCTCATAGTACAGATAAAGTTTGTCAAACCATGTTAAAATGAATCCTCAGTTTGTCGATTGTCTTAATACAGCATCATTTGATTTAGGAATTTGCAGTGTGCCATGCTTCTGTGAGAGACAATTGTCATCTTAAGCAGCATTGGTTTGGTGGTTTATGTAAAGCCAAATTGGTTCATGTGCTGATTCATTGACTTCGCTGTGTAAAGAAGGCAGATGATAATGGACACATGAAATCCCTGACCACGACGTGACTTGAACACACAACCTTCTGATCTGGAGTCAGACACGCTACCTTTGCGCCACGAGATCTTGTACAATGTGTTTTTTGGAGGGGATGCCTAGTTCAGATTTTGTTGACTGTATCATTTGGAATGAAGACCTGGTTCTCTGGGGAACTGTACCATCTGACAATGCCCCCTCGTCAGCACGTGCCTCTACCCGGCAGGTTAGGTGTATGAAAATAAGCAAAAGCAGAGCCCGGATAGCTCAGTCGGTAGAGCATCAGACTTTTAATCTGAGGGTCCAGGGTTCAAGTCCCTGTTCGGGCGATACTTTAATGTTCACATTTCTTCACTCCACTGTCTTTCTGAACATGCATTTTACTTGACTTTCCATGACATGTTCGAACTGTGGACAAAACACTCCCAGAGCCAAAACAGCTTAGTCTGAAGACATCCTCATAGTACCGATAAAGTTTGTCGAAACATGTCAAACCATGTTAAAATGAATCCTCAGGTTGTCGATTGTCTTAATAATCGATAATATTTCAACCGGACAATAGCGTATTCAATAGAAAGGAAAAACAACGAAGGGTGCGCACTCGGTCACGCTCGCAAACCAGCATTGCATGCTTCCTAAGCACTGACAGAAAGGTCTCGTTCTTCTTAATTTTTCAGAAAAGAAGTCTGAAACAATGTCTAAAGACTGTTGACATCTAGTGGAAGCCATGGGAACTGCAATCTGGGTCCGAACCCATTAGAAACTCAATAGGCATTCAATTGAAAACTACCCACATCAAAAAAAATCCCACTTCCTGGATTGATTTTCATCAGGTTTTCGCTTGCCGTATCAGTTCTGTTATACTCACAGACAGGATTTTAACAGTTTTGGAAAATTTAGAGTGATTTTTATCCACATCTACCAATTATATGCATATCCGAGCATGTGGGCCTGAGTAACAGGGCACGCTTCTCATCCATATGCCGAAATTCTGCCTCCAAGCCAAAAGAAGTTGAACTCCTTGTTCGAATAATGATTTAAGTCTGTCAATCACACAGCATCATCTGATTTAGGAATTTGCAGTGTGCCATGCTTCTGTGAGAGACAATTGTCATCTTAAGCAGCATTGGTTTGGTGGTTTATGTAAAGCCACATTTGTTAATGTGCTGATTCATTGACTTCGCTCTGTAAAGAAGGCAGATAATGCACACATGAAAACCCTGAACACAACTTGCTTTGAACACACAACCTTCTGATCTGGAGTCAGACGCACTACCTTTGCGCCACGAGATCTTGTACAATGTTTTTTTGGAGGGGATCCCTAGTTCAGATTTTGTTGACTGTATCATTTGGAATGAAGACCTGGTTCTCTGGGGAACTGTACCATCTGACAATGCCCCCTCGTCAGCACGTGCCTCTACCCGGCAGGTTAGGTGTATGAAAATAAGCATAAGCATAGCCCGGATAGCTCAGTTGGTAGAGCATCAGACTTTTAATCTGAGGGTCCAGGGTTCAAGTCCCTGTTCGGGCGATGCTTTAATGTTCACATTTCTTCACTCCACTGTCTTTCTGAACATGCATTTTACTTGACTTTCCATGACATGTTCGAACTGTGGACAAAACACTCCCAGAGCCAAAACAGCTTAGTCTGAAGACATCCTCATAGTACCGATAAAGTTTGTCGAAACATGTCAAACCATGTTAAAATGAATCCTCAGGTTGTCGATTGTCTTAATAATCGATCATATTTCAACCGGACAATAGCGTATTCAATAGAAAGGAAAAACAACGAAGGGTGCGCACTCGGTCACGCTCGCAAACCAGCATTGCATGCTTCCTAAGCACTGACAGAAAGGTCTCGTTCTTCTTAATTTTTCAGAAAAGAAGTCTGAAACAATGTCTAAAGACTGTTGACATCTAGTGGAAGCCATAGGAACTGCAATCTGGGTCCGAACCCATTAGAAACTCAATAGGCATTCAATTGAAAACTACCCACATCAAAAAAATCCCACTTCCTGGATTGATTTTCCTCAGGTTTTCGCCTGCCGTATCAGTTCTGTTATACTCACAGACAGGATTTTAACAGTTTTGGAAACTTTAGAGTGATTTTTATCCACATCTACCAATTATATGCATATCCGAGCATGTGGGCCTGAGTAACAGGGCACGCTTCTCATCCATATGCCCAAATTCTGCCTCCAAGCCAAAAGAAGTTGAAATCCTTGTTCGAATAATGATTTAAGTCTGTCAATCACACAGCATCATCTGATTTAGGAATTTGCAGTGTGCCATGCTTCTGTGAGAGACAATTGTCAACTTAAGCAGCATTGGTTTGGTGGTTTTATGAAAAGACACATTGGTTAATGTGCTGATTCATTGACTTCGCTGTGTAAAGAATGCAGATAATAATGGACACATGAAATCCCTGACAACGACGTGACTTGAACACACAACCTTCTGATCTGGAGTCAGACGCACTACCTTTGCGCCACGAGATCTTGTACAATGTGTTTTTTGGAGGGGATGCCTAGTTCAGATTTTGTTGACTGTATCATTTGGAATGAAGACCTGGTTCTCTGGGGAACTGTACCATCTGACAATGCCCCCTCGTCAGCACGTGCCTCTACCCGGCAGGTTAGGTGTATGAAAATAAGCAAAAGCAGAGCCCGGATAGCTCAGTCGGTAGAGCATCAGACTTTTAATCTGAGGGTCCAGGGTTCAAGTCCCTGTTCGGGCGATGCTTTAATGTTCACATTTCTTCACTCCACTGTCTTTCTGAACATGCATTTTACTTGACTTTCCATGACATGTTCGAACTGTGGACAAAACACTCCCAGAGCCAAAACAGCTTAGTCTGAAGACATCCTCATAGTACCGATAAAGTTTGTCGAAACATGTCAAACCATGTTAAAATGAATCCTCAGGTTGTCGATTGTCTTAATAATCGATCATATTTCAACCGGACAATAGCGTATTCAATAGAAAGGAAAAACAACGAAGGGTGCGCACTCGGTCACGCTCGCAAACCAGCATTGCATGCTTCCTAAGCACTGACAGAAGGTCTCGTTCTTCTTAATTTTTCAGAAAAGAAGTCTGAAACAATGTCTAAAGACTGTTGACATCTAGTGGAAGCCATAGGAACTGCAATCTGGGTCCGAACCCATTAGAAACTCAATAGGCATTCAATTGAAAACTACCCACATCAAAAAAATCCCACTTCCTGGATTGATTTTCCTCAGGTTTTCGCCTGCCGTATCAGTTCTGTTATACTCACAGACAGGATTTTAACAGTTTTGGAAACTTTAGAGTGATTTTTATCCACATCTACCAATTATATGCATATCCGAGCATGTGGGCCTGAGTAACAGGGCACGCTTCTCATCCATATGCCGAAATTCTGCCTCCAAGCCAAAAGAAGTTGAACTCCTTGTTCGAATAATGATTTAAGTCTGTCAATCACACAGCATCATCTGATTTAGGAATTTGCAGTGTGCCATGCTTCTGTGAGAGACAATTGTCATCTTAAGCAGCATTGGTTTGGTGGTTTATGTAAAGCCACATTTGTTAATGTGCTGATTCATTGACTTCGCTCTGTAAAGAAGGCAGATAATGCACACATGAAAACGACTTGATTTGAACACACAACCTTCTGATCTGGAGTCAGACGCACTACCTTTGCGCCACGAGATCTTGTACAATGTGTTTTTTTGGAGGGGATGCCTAGTTCAGATTTTGTTGACTGTATCATTTGGAATGAAGACCTGGTTCTCTGGGGAACTGTACCATCTGACAATGCCCCCTCGTCAGCACGTGCCTCTACCCGGCAGGTTAGGTGTATGAAAATAAGCAAAAGCAGATCCCGGATAGCTCAGTCGGTAGAGCATCAGACTTTTAATCTGAGGGTCCAGGGTTCAAGTCCCTGTTCGGGCGATACTTTAATGTTCACATTTCTTCACTCCACTGTCTTTCTGAACATGCATTTTACTTGACTTTCCATGACATGTTCGAACTGTGGACAAAACACTCCCAGAGCCAAAACAGCTTAGTCTGAAGACATCCTCATAGTACCGATAAAGTTTGTCGAAACATGTCAAACCATGTTAAAATGAATCCTCAGGTTGTCGATTGTCTTAATAATCGATCATATTTCAACCGGACAATAGCGTATTCAATAGAAAGGAAAAACAACGAAGGGTGCGCACTCGGTCACGCTCGCAAACCAGCATTGCATGCTTCCTAAGCACTGACAGAAAGGTCTCGTTCTTCTTAATTTTTCAGAAAAGAAGTCTGAAACAATGTCTAAAGACTGTTGACATCTAGTGGAAGCCATAGGAACTGCAATCTGGGTCCGAACCCATTAGAAACTCAATAGGCATTCAATTGAAAACTACCCACATCAAAAAAATCCCACTTCCTGGATTGATTTTCCTCAGGTTTTCGCCTGCCGTATCAGTTCTGTTATACTCACAGACAGGATTTTAACAGTTTTGGAAACTTTAGAGTGATTTTTATCCACATCTACCAATTATATGCATATCCGAGCATGTGGGCCTGAGTAACAGGGCACGCTTCTCATCCATATGCCGAAATTCTGCCTCCAAGCCAAAAGAAGTTGAACTCCTTGTTCGAATAATGATTTAAGTCTGTCAATCACACAGCATCATGTGATTTAGGAATTTGCAGTGTGCCATGCTTCTGTGAGAGACAATTGTCATCTTAAACAGCATCGGTTTGGTGGTTTATGTAAAGCCACATTGGTTCATGTGCTGATTCATTGACTTCGCTGTGTAAAGAAGGCAGATAATAATGGACACATTAAATCCCTGACCACACAACCTTCTGATCAGGAGTCAGACGCGCTACCTTTGCGCCACGAGATCTTGTACAATGTGTTTTTTGGAGGGGATGCCTAGTTCAGATTTTGTTGACTGTATCATTTGGAATGAAGACCTGGTTCTCTGGGGAACTGTACCATCTGACAATGCCCCCTCGTCAGCACGTGCCTCTACCCGGCAGGTTAGGTGTATGAAAATAAGCAAAAGCAGAGCCCGGATAGCTCAGTCGGTAGAGCATCAGACTTTTAATCTGAGGGTCCAGGGTTCAAGTCCCTGTTCGGGCGATACTTTAATGTTCACATTTCTTCACTCCACTGTCTTTCTGAACATGCATTTTACTTGACTTTCCATGACATGTTCGAACTGTGGACAAAACACTCCCAGAGCCAAAACAGCTTAGTCTGAAGACATCCTCATAGTACCGATAAAGTTTGTCGAAACATGTCAAACCATGTTAAAATGAATCCTCAGGTTGTCGATTGTCTTAATAATCGATCATATTTCTACCGGACAATAGCGTATTCAATAGAAAGGAAAAACAACGAAGGGTGCGCACTCGGTCACGCTCGCAAACCAGCATTGCATGCTTCCTAAGCATTGACAGAAAGGTCTCGTTCTTCTTACTTTTTCAGAAAAGAAGTCTGAAACAATGTCTAAAGACTGTTGACATCTAGTGAAAGCCATAGGAACTGCAATCTGGGTCCGAACCCATTAGAAGCTCAATAGGCATTCAATTGCAAACTACCCACATCAAAAAAATCCCACTTCCTGGATTGATTTTCCTCAGGTTTCCGCCTGCCGTATCAGTTCTGTTATACTCACAGACAGGATTTTAACAGTTTTGGAAACTTTAGAGTGATTTTTATCCACATCTACCAATTATATGCATATCCGAGCATGTGGGCCTGAGTAACAGGGCACGCTTCTCATCCATATGCCGAAATTCTGCCTCCAAGCCAAAAGAAGTTGAACTCCTTGTTCGAATAATGATTTAAGTCTGTCAATCACACAGCATCATCTGATTTAGGAATTTGCAGTGTGCCATGCTTCTGTGAGAGACAATTGTCATCTTAAGCAGCATTGGTTTGGTGGTTTATGTAAAGCCACATTTGTTAATGTGCTGATTCATTGACTTCGCTCTGTAAAGAAGGCAGATAATGCACACATGAAAACCCTGAACACAACTTGATTTGAACACACAACCTTCTGATCTGGAGTCAGACGCACTACCTTTGCGCCACGAGATCTTGTACAATGTTTTTTTGGAGGGGATCCCTAGTTCAGATTTTGTTGACTGTATCATTTGGAATGAAGACCTGGTTCTCTGGGGAACTGTACCATCTGACAATGCCCCCTCGTCAGCACGTGCCTCTACCCGGCAGGTTAGGTGTATGAAAATAAGCAAAAGCAGAGCCCGGATAGCTCAGTCGGTAGAGCATCAGACTTTTAATCTGAGGGTCCAGGGTTCAAGTCCCTGTTCGGGCGATGCTTTAATGTTCACATTTCTTCACTCCACTGTCTTTCTGAACATGCATTTTACTTGACTTTCCATGACATGTTCGAACTGTGGACAAAACACTCCCAGAGCCAAAACAGCTTAGTCTGAAGACATCCTCATAGTACCGATAAAGTTTGTCGAAACATGTCAAACCATGTTAAAATGAATCCTCAGGTTGTCGATTGTCTTAATAATCGATCATATTTCAACCGGACAATAGCGTATTCAATAGAAAGGAAAAACAACGAAGGGTGCGCACTCGGTCACGCTCGCAAACCAGCATTGCATGCTTCCTAAGCATTGACAGAAGGTCTCGTTCTTCTTACTTTTTCAGAAAAGAAGTCTGAAACAATGTCTAAAGACTGTTGACATCTAGTGGAAGCCATAGGAACTGCAATCTGGGTCCGAACCCATTAGAAACTCAATAGGCATTCAATTGAAAACTACCCACACCAAAAAAATCCCACTTCCTGGATTGATTTTCCTCAGGTTTCTGCCTGCCGTATCAGTTCTGTTATACTCACAGACAGGATTTTAACAGTTTTGGAAACTTTAGAGTGATTTTTATCCACATCTACCAATTATATGCATATCCGAGCATGTGGGCCTGAGTAACAGGGCACGCTTCTCATCCATATGCCGAAATTCTGCCTCCAAGCCAAAAGAAGTTGAACTCCTTGTTCGAATAATGATTTAAGTCTGTCAATCACAAAGCATCATCTGATTTAGGAATTTTCAGTGTGCCATGCTTCTGTGAGAGAGAATTGTCATCTTAAGCAGCGTTGGTTTGGTGGTTTATGTAAAGCTACATTGGTTCACGTGCTGATTCATTGACTTCGCTCTGTAAAGAAGGCAGATAATGCACACATGAAAACGACTTGATTTGAACACACAACCTTCTGATCTGGAGTCAGACGCACTAACTTTGCGCCACGAGATCTTGTACAATGTGTTTTTTGGAGGGGATGCCTAGTTCAGATTTTGTTGACTGTATCATTTGGAATGAAGACCTGGTTCTCTGGGGAACTGTACCATCTGACAATGCCCCCTCGTCAGCACGTGCCTCTACCCGGCAGGTTAGGTGTATGAAAATAAGCAAAAGCAGAGCCCGGATAGCTCAGTCGGTAGAGCATCAGATGTTTAATCTGAGGGTCCAGGGTTCAAGTCCCTGTTTGGGCGATACTTTAATGTTCACATTTCTTCACTCTACTGTCTTTCTGAACATGCATTTTACTTGACTTTCCATGACATGTTCGAACTGTGGACAAAACACTCCCAGAGCCAAAACAGCTTAGTCTGAAGACATCCTCATAGTACCGATAAAGTTTGTCGAAACATGTCAAACCATGTTAAAATGAATCCTCAGGTTGTCGATTGTCTTAATAATCGATCATATTTCAACCGAACAATAGCGTATTCAATAGAAAGGAAAAACAACGAAGGGTGCGCACTCGGTCACGCTCGCAAACCAGCATTGCATGCTTCCTAAGCATTGACAGAAAGGTCTCGTTCTTCTTAATTTTTCAGAAAAGAAGTCTGAAACAATGTCTAAAGACTGTTGACATCTAGTGGAAGCCATATGAACTGCAATCTGGGTCCGAACCCATTAGAAACTCAATAGGCATTCAATTGAAAACTACCCACATCAAAAAAAATCCCACTTCCTGGATTGATTTTCCTCAGGTTTCGCCTGCCGTATCAGTTCTGTTATACTCACAGACAGGATTTTAACAGTTTTGGAAACTTTAGAGTGATTTTTATCCACATCTACCAATTATATGCATATCCGAGCATGTGGGCCTGAGTAACAGGGCACGCTTCTCATCCATATGCCGAAATTCTGCCTCCAAGCCAAAAGAAGTTGAACTCCTTGTTCGAATAATGATTTAAGTCTGTCAATCACACAGCATCATCTGATTTAGGAATTTGCAGTGTGCCATGCTTCTGTGAGAGACAATTGTCATCTTAAGCAGCATTGGTTTGGTGGTTTATGTAAAGCCACATTTGTTAATGTGCTGATTCATTGACTTCGCTCTGTAAAGAAGGCAGATAATGCACACATGAAAACCCTGAACACGACTTGATTTGAACACACAACCTTCTGATCTGGAGTCAGACGCACTACCTTTGCACCACGAGATCTTGTACAATGTGTTTTTTGGAGGGGATCCCTAGTTCAGATTTTGTTGACTGTATCATTTGGAATGAAGACCTGGTTCTCTGGGGAACTGTACCATCTGACAATGCCCCCTCGTCAGCACGTGCCTCTACCCGGCAGGTTAGGTGTATGAAAATAAGCAAAAGCAGAGCCCGGATAGCTCAGTCGGTAGAGCATCAGACTTTTAATCTGAGGGTCCAGGGTTCAAGTCCCTGTTCGGGCGATACTTTAATGTTCACATTTCTTCACTCCACTGTCTTTCTGAACATGCATTTTACTTGACTTTCCATGACATGTTCGAACTGTGGACAAAACACTCCCAGAGCCAAAACAGCTTAGTCTGAAGACATCCTCATAGTACCGATAAAGTTTGTCGAAACATGTCAAACCATGTTAAAATGAATCCTCAGGTTGTCGATTGTCTTAATAATCGATCATATTTCAACCGGACAATAGCGTATTCAATAGAAAGGAAAAACAACGAAGGGTGCGCACTCGGTCACGCTCGCAAACCAGCATTGCATGCTTCCTAAGCATTGACAGAAAGGTCTCGTTCTTCTTACTTTTTCAGAAAAGAAGTCTGAAACAATGTCTAAAGACTGTTGACATCTAGTGGAAGCCATAGGAACTGCAATCTGGGTCCGAACCCATTAGAAACTCAATAGGCATTCAATTGAAAACTACCCACATCAAAAAAATCCCACTTCCTGGATTGATTTTCCTCAGGTTTTCGCCTGCTGTATCAGTTCTGTTATACTCACAGACAGGATTTTAACAGTTTTGGAAACTTTAGAGTGATTTTTATCCACATCTACCAATTATATGCATATCCGAGCATGTGGGCCTGAGTAACAGGGCACGCTTCTCATCCATATGCCGAAATTCTGCCTCCAAGTCAAAAGAAGTTGAACTCCTTGTTCAAATAATGATTTAAGTCTGTCAATCACACAGCATCATCTGATTTAGGAATTTGCAGTGTGCCATGCTTCTGTGAGAGACAATTGTCATCTTAAGCAGCATTGGTTTGGTGGTTTATGTAAAGCTACATTTGTTAATGTGCTGTTTCATTGACTTCGCTCTGTAAAGAAGGCAGATAATGCATACATGAAAACGTCTTGATTTGAACACACAACCTTCTGATCTGGAGTCAGACGCACTAACTTTGCGCCACGAGATCTTGTACAATGTGTTTTTTGGAGGGGATCCCTAGTTCAGATTTTGTTGACTGTATCATTTGGAATGAAGACCTGGTTCTCTGGGGAACTGTACCATCTGACAATGCCCCCTCGTCAGCACGTGCCTCTACCCGGCAGGTTAGGTGTATGAAAATAAGTAAAAGCAGAGCCCAGATAGCTCAGTCGGTAGAGCATCAGACTTTTAATCTGAGGGTCCAGGGTTCAAGTCCCTGTTCGGGCGATACTTTAATGTTCACATTTCTTCACTCCACTGTCTTTCTGAACATGCATTTTACTTGACTTTCCATGACATGTTCGAACTGTGGACAAAACACTCCCAGAGCCAAAACAGCTTAGTCTGAAGACATCCTCATAGTACCGATAAAGTTTGTCGAAACATGTCAAACCATGTTAAAATGAATCCTCAGGTTGTCGATTGTCTTAATAATCGATCATATTTCAACCGGACAATAGCGTATTCAATAGAAAGGAAAAACAACGAAGGGTGCGCACTCGGTCACGCTCGCAAACCAGCATTGCATGCTTCCTAAGCATTGACAGAAGGTCTCGTTCTTCTTATTTTTCAGAAAAGAAGTCTGAAACAATGTCTAAAGACTGTTGACATCTAGTGGAAGCCATAGGAACTGCAATCTGGGTCCGAACCCATTAGAAACTCAATAGGCATTCAATTGAAAACTACCCACACCAAAAAAATCCCACTTCCTGGATTGATTTTCCTCAGGTTTCTGCCTGCCGTATCAGTTCTGTTATACTCACAGACAGGATTTTAACAGTTTTGGAAACTTTAGAGTGATTTTTATCCACATCTACCAATTATATGCATATCCGAGCATGTGGGCCTGAGTAACAGGGCACGCTTCTCATCCATATGCCGAAATTCTGCCTCCAAGCCAAAAGAAGTTGAACTCCTTGTTCGAATAATGATTTAAGTCTGTCAATCACACAACATCATCTGATTTAGGAATTTGCAGTGTGCCATGCTTCTGTGAGAGAGAATTGTCATCTTAAGCAGCATTGGTTTGGTGGTTTATGTAAAGCTACATTGGTTCACGTGCTGATTCATTGACTTCGCTCTGTAAAGAAGGCAGATAATGCACACATGAAAACGACTTGATTTGAACACACAACCTTCTGATCTGGAGTCAGACGCACTACCTTTGTGCCACGAGATCTTGTACAATGTGTTTTTTGGAGGGGATCCCTAGTTCAGATTTTGTTGACTGTATCATTTGGAATGAAGACCTGGTTCTCTGGGGAACTGTACCATCTGACAATGCCCCCTCGTCAGCACGTGCCTCTACCCGGCAGGTTAGGTGTATGAAAATAAGCAAAAGCAGAGCCCGGATAGCTCAGTCGGTAGAGCATCAGACTTTTAATCTGAGGGTCCAGGGTTCAAGTCCCTGTTCGGGCGATGCTTTAATGTTCACATTTCTTCACTCCACTGTCTTTCTGATCATGCATTTTACTTGACTTTCCATGACATGTTCGAACTGTGGACAAAACACTCCCAGAGCCAAAACAGCTTAGTCTGAAGACATCCTCATAGTACCGATAAAGTTTGTCGAAACATGTCAAACCATGTTAAAATGAATCCTCAGGTTGTCGATTGTCTTAATAATCGATCATATTTCAACCGGACAATAGCGTATTCAATAGAAAGGAAAAACAACGAAGGGTGCGCACTCGGTCACGCTCGCAAACCAGCATTGCATGCTTCCTAAGCACTGACAGAAAGGTCTCGTTCTTCTTACTTTTTCAGAAAAGAAGTCTGAAACAATGTCTAAAGACTGTTGACATCTAGTGGAAGCCATAGGAAATGCAATCTGGGTCCGAACCCATTAGAAACTCAATAGGCATTCAATTGAAAACTACCCACACCAAAAAAAATCCCACTTCCTGGATTGATTTTCCTCAGGTTTTCGCCTGCCGTATCAGTTCTGTTATACTCACAGACAGGATTTTAACAGTTTTGGAAACTTTAGAGTGATTTTTATCCACATCTACCAATTATATGCATATCCGAGCATGTGGGCCTGAGTAACAGGGCACGCTTCTCATCCATATGCCGAAATTCTGCCTCCAAGCCAAAAGAAGTTGAACTCCTTGTTCGAATAATGATTTAAGTCTGTCAATCACAAAGCATCATCTGATTTAGGAATTTGCAGTGTGCCATGCTTCTGTGAGAGAGAATTGTCATCTTAAGCAGCATTGGTTTGGTGGTTTATGTAAAGCTACATTGGTTCACGTGCTGATTCATTGAGTTCGCTCTGTAAAGAAGGCAGATAATGCACACATGAAAACGACTTGATTTGAACACACAACCTTCTGATCTGGAGTCAGACGCACTACCTTTGCGCCACGAGATCTTGTACAATGTGTTTTTTGGAGGGGATGCCTAGTTCAGATTTTGTTGACTGTATCATTTGGAATGAAGACCTGGTTCTCTGGGGAACTGTACCATCTGACAATGCCCCCTCGTCAGCACGTGCCTCTACCCGGCAGGTTAGGTGTATGAAAATAAGCAAAAGCAGAGCCCGGATAGCTCAGTCGGTAGAGCATCAGACTTTTAATCTGAGGGTCCAGGGTTCAAGTCCCTGTTCGGGCGATGCTTTAATGTTCACATTTCTTCACTCCACTGTCTTTCTGATCATGCATTTTACTTGACTTTCCATGACATGTTCGAACTGTGGACAAAACACTCCCAGAGCCAAAACAGATTAGTCTGAAGACATCCTCATAGTACCGATAAAGTTTGTCGAAACATGTCAAACCATGTTAAAATGAATCCTCAGGTTGTCGATTGTCTTAATAATCGATCATATTTCAACCGGACAATAGCGTATTCAATAGAAAGGAAAAACAACGAAGGGTGCGCACTCGGTCACGCTCGCAAACCAGCATTGCATGCTTCCTAAGCATTGACAGAACGGTCTCGTTCTTCTTACTTTTTCAGAAAAGAAGTCTGAAACAATGTCTAAAGACTGTTGACATCTAGTGGAAGCCATAGGAACTGCAATCTGGGTCCGAACCCATTAGAAACTCAATAGGCATTCAATTGAAAACTACCCACACCAAAAAAATCCCACTTCCTGGATTGATTTTCCTCAGGTTTCTGCCTGCCGTATCAGTTCTGTTATACTCACAGACAGGATTTTAACAGTTTTGGAAACTTTAGAGTGATTTTTATCCACATCTACCAATTATATGCATATCCGAGCATGTGGGCCTGAGTAACAGGGCACGCTTCTCATCCATATGCCGAAATTCTGCCTCCAAGCCAAAAGAAGTTGAACTCCTTGTTCGAATAATGATTTAAGTCTGTCAATCACACAACATCATCTGATTTAGGAATTTGCAGTGTGCCATGCTTCTGTGAGAGAGAATTGTCATCTTAAGCAGCATTGGTTTGGTGGTTTATGTAAAGCTACATTGGTTCACGTGCTGATTCATTGACTTCGCTCTGTAAAGAAGGCAGATAATGCACACATGAAAACGACTTGATTTGAACACACAACCTTCTGATCTGGAGTCAGACGCACTACCTTTGTGCCACGAGATCTTGTACAATGTGTTTTTGGAGGGTCCCTAGTTCAGATTTTGTTGACTGTATCATTTGGAATGAAGACCTGGTTCTCTGGGGAACTGTACCATCTGACAATGCCCCCTCGTCAGCACGTGCCTCTACCCGGCAGGTTAGGTGTATGAAAATAAGCAAAAGCAGAGCCCGGATAGCTCAGTCGGTAGAGCATCAGACTTTTAATCTGAGGGTCCAGGGTTCAAGTCCCTGTTCGGGCGATACTTTAATGTTCACATTTCTTCACTCTACTGTCTTTCTGAACATGCATTTTACTTGACTTTCCATGACATGTTCGAACTGTGGACAAAACACTCCCAGAGCCAAAACAGCTTAGTCTGAAGACATCCTCATAGTACCGATAAAGTTTGTCGAAACATGTCAAACCATGTTAAAATGAATCCTCAGGTTGTCGATTGTCTTAATAATCGATCATATTTCAACCGGACAATAGCGTATTCAATAGAAAGGAAAAACAACGAAGGGTGCGCACTCGGTCACGCCAAACCAGCATTGCATGCTTCCTAAGCACTGACAGAAAGGTCTCGTTCTTCTTAATTTTTCAGAAAAGAAGTCTGAAACAATGTCTAAAGACTGTTGACATCTAGTGGAAGCCATAGGAACTGCAATCTGGGTCCGAACCCATTAGAAACTCAATAGGCATTCAATTGAAAACTACCCACATCAAAAAAAATCCCACTTCCTGGATTGATTTTCCTCAGGTTTTCGCCTGCCGTATCAGTTCTGTTATACTCACAGACAGGATTTTAACAGTTTTGGAAACTTTAGAGTGATTTTTATCCACATCTACCAATTATATGCATATCCGAGCATGTGGGCCTGAGTAACAGGGCACGCTTCTCATCCATATGCCGAAATTCTGCCTCCAAGCCAAAAGAAGTTGAACTCCTTGTTCGAATAATGATTTAAGTCTGTCAATCACACAACATCATCTGATTTAGGAATTTGCAGTGTGCCATGCTTCTGTGAGAGACAATTGTCATCTTTAGCAGCATTGGTTTGGTGGTTTATGTAAAGCCACATTAGTTCATGTGCTGATTCATTGACTTCGCTGTGTAAAGAACGCAGATAATGCACATGAAAACATGAAAACGACTTGATTTGAACACACAACCTTCTGATCTGGAGTCAGACGCACTACCTTTGCGCCACGAGATCTTGTACAATGTGTTTTTTGGAGGGGATGCCTAGTTCAGATTTTGTTGACTGTATCATTTGGAATGAAGACCTGGTTCTCTGGGGAACTGTACCATCTGACAATGCCCCCTCGTCAGCACGTGCCTCTACCCGGCAGGTTAGGTGTATGAAAATAAGCAAAAGCAGAGCCCGGATAGCTCAGTCGGTAGAGCATCAGACTTTTAATCTGAGGGTCCAGGGTTCAAGTCCCTGTTCGGGCGATGCTTTAATGTTCACATTTCTTCACTCCACTGTCTTTCTGAACATGCATTTTACTTGACTTTCCATGACATGTTCGAACTGTGGACAAAACACTCCCAGAGCCAAAACAGCTTAGTCTGAAGACATCCTCATAGTACCGATAAAGTTTGTCGAAACATGTCAAACCATGTTAAAATGAATCCTCAGGTTGTCGATTGTCTTAATAATCGATCATATTTCAACCGGACAATAGCGTATTCAATAGAAAGGAAAAACAACGAAGGGTGCGCACTCGGTCACGCTCGCAAACCAGCATTGCATGCTTCCTAAGCATTGACAGAACGGTCTCGTTCTTCTTACTTTTTCAGAAAAGAAGTCTGAAACAATGTCTAAAGACTGTTGACATCTAGTGGAAGCCATAGGAACTGCAATCTGGGTCCGAACCCATTAGAAACTCAATAGGCATTCAATTGAAAACTACCCACACCAAAAAAATCCCACTTCCTGGATTGATTTTCCTCAGGTTTTCGCCTGCCGTATCAGTTCTGTTATACTCACAGACAGGATTTTAACAGTTTTGGAAACTTTAGAGTGATTTTTATCCACATCTACCAATTATATGCATATCCGAGCATGTGGGCCTGAGTAACAGGGCACGCTTCTCATCCATATGCCGAAATTCTGCCTCCAAGCCAAAAGAAGTTGAACTCCTTGTTCGAATAATGATTTAAGTCTGTCAATCACACAGCATCATCTGATTTAGGAATTTACAGTGTGCCATGCTTCTGTGAGAGACAATTGTCATCTTAAGCAGCATTGGTTTGGTGGTTTATGTAAAGCTACATTGGTTCACGTGCTGATTCATTGACTTCGCTCTGTAAAGAATGCAGATAATGCACACATGAAAACGACTTGATTTGAACACACAACATTCTGATCTGGAGTCAGACGCACTACCTTTGTGCCACGAGATCTTGTACAATGTGTTTTTTGGAGGGGATCCCTAGTTCAGATTTTGTTGACTGTATCATTTGGAATGAAGACCTGGTTCTCTGGGGAACTGTACCATCTGACAATGCCCCCTCGTCAGCACGTGCCTCTACCCGGCAGGTTAGGTGTATGAAAATAAGCAAAAGCAGAGCCCGGATAGCTCAGTCGGTAGAGCATCAGACTTTTAATCTGAGGGTCCAGGGTTCAAGTCCCTGTTCGGGCGATACTTTAATGTTCACATTTCTTCACTCTACTGTCTTTCTGAACATGCATTTTACTTGACTTTCCATGACATGTTCGAACTGTGGACAAAACACTCCCAGAGCCAAAACAGCTTAGTCTGAAGACATCCTCATAGTACCGATAAAGTTTGTCGAAACATGTCAAACCATGTTAAAATGAATCCTCAGGTTGTCGATTGTCTTAATAATCGATCATATTTCAACCGGACAATAGCGTATTCAATAGAAAGGAAAAACAACGAAGGGTGCGCACTCGGTCACGCTCGCAAACCAGCATTGCATGCTTCCTAAGCACTGACAGAAAGGTCTCGTTCTTCTTAATTTTTCAGAAAAGAAGTCTGAAACAATGTCTAAAGACTGTTGACATCTAGTGGAAGCCATAGGAACTGCAATCTGGGTCCGAACCCATTAGAAACTCAATAGGCATTCAATTGAAAACTACCCACATCAAAAAAATCCCACTTCCTGGATTGATTTTCCTCAGGTTTTCGCCTGCCGTATCAGTTCTGTTATACTCACAGACAGGATTTTAACAGTTTTGGAAACTTTAGAGTGATTTTTATCCACATCTACCAATTATATGCATATCCGAGCATGTGGGCCTGAGTAACAGGGCACGCTTCTCATCCATATGCCGAAATTCTGCCTCCAAGCCAAAAGAAGTTGAACTCCTTGTTCGAATAATGATTTAAGTCTGTCAATCACACAACATCATCTGATTTAGGAATTTGCAGTGTGCCATGCTTCTGTGAGAGACAATTGTCATCTTAAGCAGCATTGGTTTGGTGGTTTATGTAAAGCCACATTGGTTCATGTGCTGATTCATTGACTTCGCTCTGTAAAGAAGGCAGATAATGCACACATGAAAACCCTGAACACGACTTGATTTGAACACACAACCTTCTGATCTGGAGTCAGACGCACTACCTTTGCGCCACGAGATCTTGTACAATGTGTTTTTTGGAGGGGATCCCTAGTTCAGATTTTGTTGACTGTATCATTTGGAATGAAGACCTGGTTCTCTGGGGAACTGTACCATCTGACAATGCCCCCTCGTCAGCACGTGCCTCTACCCGGCAGGTTAGGTGTATGAAAATAAGCAAAAGCAGAGCCCGGATAGCTCAGTCGGTAGAGCATCAGACTTTTAATCTGAGGGTCCAGGGTTCAAGTCCCTGTTCGGGCGATACTTTAATGTTCACATTTCTTCACTCCACTGTCTTTCTGAACATGCATTTTACTTGACTTTCCATGACATGTTCGAACTGTGGACAAAACACTCCCAGAGCCAAAACAGCTTAGTCTGAAGACATCCTCATAGTACCGATAAAGTTTGTCGAAACATGTCAAACCATGTTAAAATGAATCCTCAGGTTGTCGATTGTCTTAATAATCGATCATATTTCTACCGGACAATAGCGTATTCAATAGAAAGGAAAAACAACGAAGGGTGCGCACTCGGTCACGCTCGCAAACCAGCATTGCATGCTTCCTAAGCATTGACAGAAAGGTCTCGTTCTTCTTACTTTTTCAGAAAAGAAGTCTCAAACAATGTCTAAAGACTGTTGACATCTAGTGGAAGCCATAGGAACTGCAATATGGGTCCGAACCCATTAGAAACTCAATAGGCATTCAATTGAAAACTACCCACACTAAAAAAAAAAAAAAAAAATCCCACTTCCTGGATTGATTTTCCTCAGGTTTTCGCCTGCCGTATCAGTTCTGTTATACTCACAGACAGGATTTTAACAGTTTTGGAAACTTTAGAGTGATTTTTATCCACATCTACCAATTATATGCATATCCGAGCATGTGGGCCTGAGTAACAGGGCACGCTTCTCATCCATATGCCGAAATTCTGCCTCCAAGCCAAAAGAAGTTGAACTCCTTGTTCGAATAATGATTTAAGTCTGTCAATCACACAGCATCATCTGATTTAGGAATTTGCAGTGTGCCATGCTTCTGTGAGAGACAATTGTCATCTTAAGCAGCATTGGTTTGGTGGTTTATGTAAAGCCACATTTGTTAATGTGCTGATTCATTGACTTCGCTCTGTAAAGAAGGCAGATAATGCACACATGAAAACCCTGAACACAACTTGATTTGAACACACAACCTTCTGATCTGGAGTCAGACGCACTACCTTTGCGCCACGAGATCTTGTACAATGTTTTTTTGGAGGGGATCCCTAGTTCAGATTTTGTTGACTGTATCATTTGGAATGAAGACCTGGTTCTCTGGGGAACTGTACCATCTGACAATGCCCCCTCGTCAGCACGTGCCTCTACCCGGCAGGTTAGGTGTATGAAAATAAGCAAAAGCAGAGCCCGGATAGCTCAGTCGGTAGAGCATCAGACTTTTAATCTGAGGGTCCAGGGTTCAAGTCCCTGTTCGGGCAATACTTTAATGTTCACATTTCTTCACTCCACTGTCTTTCTGAACATGCATTTTACTTGACTTTCCATGACATGTTCGAACTGTGGACAAAACACTCCCAGAGCCAAAACAGCTTAGTCTGAAGACATCCTCATAGTACCGATAAAGTTTGTCGAAACATGTCAAACCATGTTAAAATGAATCCTCAGGTTGTCGATTGTCTTAATAATCGATCATATTTCAACCGGACAATAGCGTATTCAATAGAAAGGAAAAACAACGAAGGGTGCGCACTCGGTCACGCTCGCAAACCAGCATTGCATGCTTCCTAAGCACTGACAGAAAGGTCTCGTTCTTCTTACTTTTTCAGAAAAGAAGTCTGAAACAATGTCTAAAGACTGTTGACATCTAGTGGAAGCCATAGGAACTGCAATCTGGGTCCGAACCCATTAGAAACTCAATAGGCATTCAATTGAAAACTACCCACATCAAAAAAATCCCACTTCCTGGATTGATTTTCCTCAGGTTTTCGCCTGCCGTATCAGTTCTGTTATACTCACAGACAGGATTTTAACAGTTTTGGAAACTTTAGAGTGATTTTTATCCACATCTACCAATTATATGCATATCCGAGCATGTGGGCCTGAGTAACAGGGCACGCTTCTCATCCATATGCCGAAATTCTGCCTCCAAGCCAAAAGAAGTTGAACTCCTTGTTCGAATAATGATTTAAGTCTGTCAATCACACAACATCATCTGATTTAGGAATTTGCAGTGTGCCATGCTTCTGTGAGAGACAATTGTCATCTTAAGCAGCATTGGTTTGGTGGTTTATGTAAAGCCACATTGGTTCAATGTGCTGATTCATTGACTTCGCTCTGTAAAGAAGGCAGATAATGCACACATGAAAAAACGACTTGATTTGAACACACAACTTTCTGATCTGGAGTCAGACGCACTACCTTTGCGCCACGAGATCTTGTACAATGTTTTTTTGGAGGGGATCCCTAGTTCAGATTTTGTTGACTGTATCATTTGGAATGAAGACCTGGTTCTCTGGGGAACTGTACCATCTGACAATGCCCCCTCGTCAGCACGTGCCTCTACCCGGCAGGTTAGGTGTATGAAAATAAGCAAAAGCAGAGCCCGGATAGCTCAGTCGTTAGAGCATCAGACTTTTAATCTGAGAGTCCAGGGTTCAAGTCCCTGTTCGGGCGATACTTTAATGTTCACATTTCTTCACTCTACTGTCTTTCTGAACATGCATTTTACTTGACTTTCCATGACATGTTCGAACTGTGGACAAAACACTCCCAGAGCCAAAACAGCTTAGTCTGAAGACATCCTCATAGTACCGATAAAGTTTGTCGAAACATGTCAAACCATGTTAAAATGAATCCTCAGGTTGTCGATTGTCTTAATAATCGATCATATTTCAACCGGACAATAGCGTATTCAATAGAAAGGAAAAACAACGAAGGGTGCGCACTCGGTCACGCTCGCAAACCAGCATTGCATGCTTCCTAAGCATTGACAGAAAGGTCTCGTTCTTCTTACTTTTTCAGAAAAGAAGTCTGAAACAATGTCTAAAGACTGTTGACATCTAGTGGAAGCCATAGGAACTGCAATCTGGGTCCGAACCCATTAGAAACTCAATAGGCATTCAATTGAAAACTACCCACACCAAAAAAAATCCCACTTCCTGGATTGATTTTCCTCAGGTTTCCGCCTGCCGTATCAGTTCTGTTATACTCACAGACAGGATTTTAACAGTTTTGGAAACTTTAGAGTGATTTTTATCCACATCTACCAATTATATGCATATCCGAGCATGTGGGCCTGAGTAACAGGGCACGCTTCTCATCCATATGCCGAAATTCTGCCTCCAAGCCAAAAGAAGTTGAACTCCTTGTTCGAATAATGATTTAAGTCTGTCAATCACACAGCATCATCTGATTTAGGAATTTGCAGTGTGCCATGCTTCTGTGAGAGACAATTGTCATCTTAAGCAGCATTGGTTTGGTGGTTTATGTAAAGCCACATTGGTTCATGTGCTGATTCATTGACTTCGCTCTGTAAAGAAGGCAGATAATGCATACATGAAAACGTCTTGATTTGAACACACAACCTTCTGATCTGGAGTCAGACGCACTAACTTTGCGCCACGAGATCTTGTACAATGTGTTTTTGGAGGGGATGCCTAGTTCAGATTTTGTTGACTGTATCATTTGGAATGAAGACCTGGTTCTCTGGGGAACTGTACCATCTGACAATGCCCCCTCGTCAGCACGTGCCTCTACCCGGCAGGTTAGGTGTATGAAAATAAGCAAAAGCAGAGCCCGGATAGCTCAGTCGGTAGAGCATCAGACTTTTAATCTGAGGGTCCAGGGTTCAAGTCCCTGTTCGGGCGATACTTTAATGTTCACATTTCTTCACTCCACTGTCTTTCTGAACATGCATTTTACTTGACTTTCCATGACATGTTCGAACTGTGGACAAAACACTCCCAGAGCCAAAACAGCTTAGTCTGAAGACATCCTCATAGTACCGATAAAGTTTGTCGAAACATGTCAAACCATGTTAAAATGAATCCTCAGGTTGTCGATTGTCTTAATAATCGATCATATTTCAACCGGACAATAGCGTATTCAATAGAAAGGAAAAACAACGAAGGGTGCGCACTCGGTCACGCTCGCAAACCAGCATTGCATGCTTCCTAAGCATTGACAGAACGGTCTCGTTCTTCTTACTTTTTCAGAAAAGAAGTCTGAAACAATGTCTAAAGACTGTTGACATCTAGTGGAAGCCATAGGAACTGCAATCTGGGTCCGAACCCATTAGAAACTCAATAGGCATTCAATTGAAAACTACCCACACCAAAAAAAATCCCACTTCCTGGATTGATTTTCCTCAGGTTTTCGCCTGCTGTATCAGTTCTGTTATACCCACAGACAGGATTTTAACAGTTTTGGAAACTTTAGAGTGATTTTTATCCACATCTACCAATTATATGCATATCCGAGCATGTGGGCCTGAGTAACAGGGCACGCTTCTCATCCATATGCCGAAATTCTGCCTCCAAGCCAAAAGAAGTTGAACTCCTTGTTCGAATAATGATTTAAGTCTGTCAATCACACAGCATCATCTGATTTAGGAATTTGCAGTGTGCCATGATTCTGTGAGAGACAATTGTCATCTTAAGCAGCATTGGTTTGGTGGTTTATGTAAAGCCAAATTGGTTCATGTGCTGATTCATTGACTTCGCTGTGTAAAGAAGGCAGATAATGCACACATGAAAACCCTGAAAACGACTTGATTTGAACACACAACCTTCTGATCTGGAGTCAGACGCACTACCTTTGCGCCACGAGATCTTGTACAATGTGTTTTTTGGAGGGGATGCCTAGTTCAGATTTTGTTGACTGTATCATTTGGAATGAAGACCTGGTTCTCTGGGGAACTGTACCATCTGACAATGACCCTCGTCAGCACGTGCCTCTACCCGGCAGGTTAGGTGTATGAAAATAAGCAAAAGCAGAGCCCGGATAGCTCAGTCGGTAGAGCATCAGACTTTTAATCTGAGGGTCCAGGGTTCAAGTCCCTGTTCGGGCGATACTTTAATGTTCACATTTCTTCACTCTACTGTCTTTCTGAACATGCATTTTACTTGACTTTCCATGACATGTTCGAACTGTGGACAAAACACTCCCAGAGCCAAAACAGCTTAGTCTGAAGACATCCTCATAGTACCGATAAAGTTTGTCGAAACATGTCAAACCATGTTAAAATGAATCCTCAGGTTGTCGATTGTCTTAATAATCGATCATATTTCAACCGGACAATAGCGTATTCAATAGAAAGGAAAAACAACGAAGGGTGCGCACTCGGTCACGCTCGCAAACCAGCATTGCATGCTTCCTAAGCATTGACAGAAAGGTCTCGTTCTTCTTACTTTTTCAGAAAAGAAGTCTGAAACAATGTCTAAAGACTGTTGACATCTAGTGGAAGCCATAGGAACTGCAATCTGGGTCCGAACCCATTAGAAACTCAATAGGCATTCAATTGAAAACTACCCACATCAAAAAAATCCCACTTCCTGGATTGATTTTCCTCAGGTTTTCGCCTGCCGTATCAGTTCTGTTATACTCACAGACAGGATTTTAACAGTTTTGGAAACTTTAGAGTGATTTTTATCCACATCTACCAATTATATGCATATCCGAGCATGTGGGCCTGAGTAACAGGGCACGCTTCTCATCCATATGCCGAAATTCTGCCTCCAAGCCAAAAGAAGTTGAACTCCTTGTTCGAATAATGATTTAAGTCTGTCAATCACACAGCATCATCTGATTTAGGAATTTGCAGTGTGCCATGCTTCTGTGAGAGACAATTGTCATCTTAAGCAGCATTGGTTTGGTGGTTTATGTAAAGCCACATTGGTTCATGTGCTGATTCATTGACTTCGCTCTGTAAAGAAGGCAGATAATGCACACATGAAAAAAACGACTTGATTTGAACACACAACCTTCTGATCTGGAGTCAGACGCACTACCTTTGCGCCACGAGATCTTGTACAATGTGTTTTTGGAGGGGATGCCTAGTTCAGATTTTGTTGACTGTATCATTTGGAATGAAGACCTGGTTCTCTGGGGAACTGTACCATCTGACAATGCCCCCTCGTCAGCACGTGCCTCTACCCGGCAGGTTAGGTGTATGAAAATAAGCAAAAGCAGAGCCCGGATAGCTCAGTCGGTAGAGCATCAGACTTTTAATCTGAGGGTCCAGGGTTCAAGTCCCTGTTCGGGCGATACTTTAATGTTCACATTTCTTCACTCCACTGTCTTTCTGAACATGCATTTTACTTGACTTTCCATGACATGTTCGAACTGTGGACAAAACACTCCCAGAGCCAAAACAGCTTAGTCTGAAGACATCCTCATAGTACCGATAAAGTTTGTCGAAACATGTCAAACCATGTTAAAATGAATCCTCAGGTTGTCGATTGTCTTAATAATCGATCATATTTCAACCGGACAATAGCGTATTCAATAGAAAGGAAAAACAACGAAGGGTGCGCACTCGGTCACGCTCGCAAACCAGCATTGCATGCTTCCTAAGCACTGACAGAAAGGTCTCGTTCTTCTTAATTTTTCAGAAAAGAAGTCTGAAACAATGTCTAAAGACTGTTGACATCTAGTGGAAGCCATAGGAACTGCAATCTGGGTCCGAACCCATTAGAAACTCAATAGGCATTCAATTGAAAACTACCCACATCAAAAAAAAATCCCACTTCCTGGATTGATTTTCCTCAGGTTTTCGCCTGCCGTATCAGTTCTGTTATACTCACAGACAGGATTTTAACAGTTTTGGAAACTTTAGAGTGATTTTTATCCACATCTACCAATTATATGCATATCCGAGCATGTGGGCCTGAGTAACAGGGCACGCTTCTCATCCATATGCCGAAATTCTGCCTCCAAGCCAAAAGAAGTTGAACTCCTTGTTCGAATAATGATTTAAGTCTGTCAATCACACAGCATCATCTGATTTAGGAATTTGCAGTGTGCCATGCTTCTGTGAGAGACAATTGTCATCTTAAGCAGCATTGGTTTGGTGGTTTATGTAAAGCCACATTTGTTAATGTGCTGATTCATTGACTGTGCTGTGTAAAGAAGGCAGATGATAATAGACACATGAAATCCCTGACCACGACGTGACTTGAACACACAACCTTCTGATCTGGAGTCAGACAAGCTACCTTTGCGCCACGAGATCTTGTACAGTGTGTTTTTTGGAGGGGATGCCTAGTTCAGATTTTGTTGACTGTATCATTTGGAATGAAGACCTGGTTCTCTGGGGAACTGTACCATCTGACAATGCCCCCTCGTAAGCACGTGCCTCTACCCGGCAGGTTAGGTGTATGAAAATAAGCAAAAGCAGAGCCCGGATAGCTCAGTTGGTAGAGCATCAGACTTTTAATCTGAGGGTCCAGGGTTCAAGTCCCTGTTCGGGCGATACTTTAATGTTCACATTTCTTCACTCCACTGTCTTTCTGAACATGCATTTTACTTGACTTTCCATGACATGTTCGAACTGTGGACAAAACACTCCCAGAGCCAAAACAGCTTAGTCTGAAGACATCCTCATAGTACCGATAAAGTTTGTCGAAACATGTCAAACCATGTTAAAATGAATCCTCAGGTTGTCGATTGTCTTAATAATCGATCATATTTCTACCGGACAATAGCGTATTCAATAGAAAGGAAAAACAACGAAGGGTGCGCACTCGGTCACGCTCGCAAACCAGCATTGCATGCTTCCTAAGCATTGACAGAACGGTCTCGTTCTTCTTACTTTTTCAGAAAAGAAATCTGAAACAATGTCTAAAGACTGTTGACATCTAGTGGAAGCCATAGGAACTGCAATCTGGGTCCGAACCCATTAGAAACTCAATAGGCATTCAATTGAAAACTACCCACACCAAAAAAAATCCCACTTCCTGGATTGATTTTCCTCAGGTTTCCGCCTGCCGTATCAGTTCTGTTATACTCACAGACAGGATTTTAACAGTTTTGGAAACTTTAGAGTGATTTTTATCCACATCTACCAATTATATGCATATCCGAGCATGTGGGCCTGAGTAACAGGGCACGCTTCTCATCCATATGCCGAAATTCTGCCTCCAAGCCAAAAGAAGTTGAACTCCTTGTTCGAATAATGATTTAAGTCTGTCAATCACACAGCATCATCTGATTTAGGAATTTGCAGTGTGCCATGCTTCTGTGAGAGACAATTGTCATCTTAAGCAGCATTGGTTTGGTGGTTTATGTAAAGCCACATTTGTTAATGTGCTGATTCATTGACTTCGCTGTGTAAAGAAGGCAGATAATGCACACATGAAAACGACTTGATTTGAACACACAACCTTCTGATCTGGAGTCAGACGCACTAGCTTTGCGCCACGAGATCTTGTACAATGTGTCTTTTGGAGGGGATGCCTAGTTCAGATTTTGTTGACTGTATCATTTGGAATGAAGACCTGGTTCTCTGGGGAACTGTACCATCTGACAATGCCCCCTCGTCAGCACGTGCCTCTACCCGGCAGGTTAGGTGTATGAAAATAAGCAAAAGCGGAGCCCGGATAGCTCAGTCGGTAGAGCATCAGACTTTTAATCTGAGGGTCCAGGGTTCAAGTCCCTGTTCAGGCGATGCTTTAATGTTCACATTTCTTCACTCCACTGTCTTTCTGAACATGCATTTTACTTTACTTTCCATGACATGTTCGAACTGTGGACAAAACACTCCCAGAACCAAAACAGCTTAGTCTGAAGACATCCTCATAGTACCGATAAAGTTTGTCGAAACATGTCAAACCATGTTAAAATGAATCCTCAGGTTGTCGATTGTCTTAATAATCGATCATATTTCAACCAGACAATAGCGTATTCAATAGAAAGGAAAAACAACGAAGGGTGCGCACTCGGTCACGCTCGCAAACCAGCATTGCATGCTTCCTAAGCACTGACAGAAAGGTCTCGTTCTTCTTAATTTTTCAGAAAAGAAGTCTGAAACAATGTCTAAAGACTGTTGACATCTAGTGGAAGCCATAGGAACTGCAATCTGGGTCCGAACCCATTAGAAACTCAATAGGCATTCAATTGAAAACTACCCACATCAAAAAAAATCCCACTTCCTGGATTGATTTTCCTCAGGTTTTCGCCTGCCGTATCAGTTCTGTTATACTCACAGACAGGATTTTAACAGTTTTGGAAACTTTAGAGTGATTTTTATCCACATCTACCAATTATATGCATATCCGAGCATCTGGGCCTGAGTAACAGGGCACGCTTCTCATCCATATGCCGAAATTCTCCCTCCAAGCCAAAAGAAGTTGAACTCTTTGTTCGAATAATGATTTAAGTCTGTCAATCACACAGCATCATCTGATTTAGGAATTTGCAGTGTGCCATGCTTCTGTGAGAGACAATTGTCATCTTAAGCAGCATTGGTTTGGTGGTTTATGTAAAGCCACATTTGTTAATGTGCTGATTCATTGACTTCGCTGTGTAAAGAAGGCAGATAATGCACACATGAAAACCCTGAACACGACTTGATTTGAACACACAACCTTCTGATCTGGAGTCAGTATTGCACTACCTTTGCGCACGAGATCTTGTACAATGTGTTTTTTGGAGGGGATGCCTAGTTCAGATTTTGTTGACTATATCATTTGGAATGAAGACCTGGTTCTCTGGGGAACTGTACCATCTGACAATGCCCCCTCGTCAGCACGTGCCTCTACCCGGCAGGTTAGGTGTATGAAAATAAGCAAAAGCAGAGCCCGGATAGCTCAGTCGGTAGAGCATCAGACTTTTAATCTGAGGGTCCAGGGTTCAAGTACCTGTTTGGGCGATACTTTAATGTTCACATTTCTTCACTCCACTGTCTTTCTGAACATGCGTTTTACTTGAATTTCCATGACATGTTGGAACTGTGGACAAAACACTCCCAGAGCCAAAACAGCTTAGTCTGAAGACATCCTCATAGTACCGATAAAGTTTGTCAAAACATGTTAAAATGAATCCTCAGGTTGTCGATTGTCTTAATAATCGATCATATTTCAACCGGACAATAGCGTATTCAATAGAAAGGAAAAACAACGAAGGGTGCGCACTCGGTCACGCTCGCAAACCAGCATTGCATGCTTCCTAAGCATTGACAGAAAGGTCTCGTTCTTCTTAATTTTTCAGAAAAGAAGTCTGAAACAATGTCTAAAGACTGTTGACATCTAGTGGAAGCCATATGAACTGCAATCTGGGTCCGAACCCATTAGAAACTCAATAGGCATTCAATTGAAAACTACCCACATCAAAAAAAAGTCCCACTTCCTGGATTGATTTTCCTCAGGTTTTCGCCTGCCGTATCAGTTCTGTTATACTCAGTTTTTTTTGTCAATTACAGACTGGATTTTAACAGTTTTGGAAACTTTAGAGTGATTTTTATCCACATCTACCAATTATATGCATATCCGAGCATGTGGGCCTGAGTAACAGGGCACGCTTCTCATCCATATGCCGAAATTCTGCCTCCAAGCCAAAAGAAGTTGAACTCCTTGTTCGAATAATGATTTAGGTCTGTCAATCACACAGCATCATCTGATTTAGGAATTTGCAGTGTGCCATGCTTCTGTGAGAGACAATTGTCATC
Organism: Oncorhynchus keta; assembly: GCF_023373465.1. Taxonomy (NCBI): domain Eukaryota; kingdom Metazoa; phylum Chordata; class Actinopteri; order Salmoniformes; family Salmonidae; genus Oncorhynchus; species Oncorhynchus keta. Next base: position 7,971,217 of record NC_068423.1, read on the forward strand.
TTAAGCAGCATTGGTTTGGTGGTTTATGTAAAGCCACATTGGTTCATGTGCTTATTCATTGACTTCGCTGTGTAAAAAAGGTAGATGATAATGGACACATGAAATCCCTGACCGCGACGTGACTTGAACACACAACCTTCTGATCTGGAGTCAGACGCGCTACTTTTGCGCCACGAGATCTTGTACAATGTGTTTTTTGGAGGGGATGCCTAGTTCAGATTTTGTTGACTGTATCATTTGGAATGAAGACCTGGTTCTCTGGGGAACTGTACCATCTGACAATGCCCCCTCGTCAGCACGTGCCTCTACCCGGCAGGTTAGGTGTATGAAAATAAGCAAAAGCAGAGCCCGGATAGCTCAGTCGGTAGAGCATCAGACTTTTAATCTGAGAGTCCAGGGTTCAAGTCCCTGTTCGGGCGATGCTTTAATGTTCACATTTCTTCACTCCACTGTCTTTCTGATCATGCATTTTACTTGACTTTCCATGACATGTTCGAACTGTGGACAAAACACTCCCAGAGCCAAAACAGATTAGTCTGAAGACATCCTCATAGGCCGATAAAGTTTGTCGAAACATGTCAAACCATGTTAAAATGAATCCTCAGGTTGTCGATTGTCTTAATAATCGATCATATTTCAACCGGACAATAGCGTATTCAATAGAAAGGAAAAACAACGAAGGGTTGCACTGGTCACGCTCGCAAACCAGCATTGCATGCTTCCTAAGCATTGTAAGGGAATACCCCCTGTATTGGACAAAAATGAATGGCATGTCATTGGCATCGGACAAACCATATACACATTGGCCAATACCACCCATTTGTTCGGCGTTGATTCATCCAAAGTGTATTGCAAATGCCATATGGTAATTGCCAGTTGTAACACTTTAAAAATTCAACAGGGGGCAAATGCGCTCCACGGGTTTTTCATATTGGAGATGTAACCCAAATTAATGTCCAAAAGTAAAATTTTGAAAAAATGAACTTTTTTTTCAAAAACTTTATCACCCCTTAAAAAGTGCTTTCTGGACCGTTTTCGAAATTCTTTCGATTTTTTGTCAATTACACATGTGTAAGAACTGTATGAATATACTTTTTGTCCAATTTATTATCATAATTTTTAAAAAAAAATTTATATGCGCATGGGAATATGTTTTGTCCAATTCCAATATGATTTCATAGGAAGTCAAAAAGTCAAAAGTCAAAAATGTCAAAATTTTGAAAAAACTTCACACACCCATCAAAAAAGTGCTTTCTGGACCGTTTTCGAAAGTCTTTCGATTTTTTTGTCAATTACACATGTGTAAGAACTGTATGAATATACTTTTGTCCAATTTTATTATCATAATTTTTTTTAATTTTTTTATATGCGCATAAGGAATATGTTTTGTCCAATTCCAATATGATTTCATAGGAAGTCAAAAGTCAAAGTCAAAAATGTCAAAATTTTGTAAAAAATTTGACACACCCATAAAAAGTGCTTTCTGGACCGTTTTCGATGAATTCTTTCATTTTGTCAATTACACATGTGTAAGAACTGTATGAATATACTTTTGTCCAATTTTATTATCATAATTTTTTTTTTTTTTTACATGCGCATAAGGAATATGTTTTGTCCAATTCCAATATGATTTCATAGGAAGTCAAAAGTCAAAAGTCAAAAATGTCAAAATTTTGTAAAACTTCACACACCCTTAAAAAGTGCTTTCTGGACCGTTTTTGAAATTCTTTCAATTTTTTGTCAATTACACATGTGTAAGAACTGTATGAATATACTTTTGTCCAATTTTATTATCATATTTTTTATATTTTTTTTTAATTGTGCATAAGGATTTTTGTGGGCCAAATGACGTAAGTAAATTTGACATGCTCAAAAATCCTGCAGAAATGCAAAATTGACTGGCCTGATGAACTCGGGATGGCCGGGCAGTGATAGTTGTTCCTTTCCATCACTCGTTGTGTTGACTTCATCATGTCCATTTTGTGATGTTTTTTCACTATATAATCATATTGCAAGTGCACGTGCATTTGCAATATGTTTCAATGCATTTACCATATGAAATTTGACCTTGCTCAAAAATGCAAAATTGACTGGTCTGATGAACACAGGATGGCCGAGCAGTGATAGTTGTACATTTCCATCACTCGTTGTGTTGATTTCATCATGTCCATTAGGTGATGTTTTTACACTATAGAATCATATTGCAAGTGCGCGCATTTGCAATATGTTTCAATGTGCATTTACCATATGAAATTTGACATGCTCAAAAATGCAAAATTGACTGGTCTGATGGACACAGGATGGCCGAGCAGTGATAGTTGTACATTTCCATCACTCGTTGTGTTGATTTCATCATGTCCATTAGGTGATGTTTTTACACTATAGAATCATATTGCAAGTGCGCGCGCATTTGCAATATGTTTCAATGTGCATTTACCATATGAAATTTGACATGCTCAAAAATGCAAAATTGACTGGTCTGATGAACACAGGATGGCTGAGCAGTGATAGTTGTACATTTTCCATCACTCGTTGTGTTGATTTCATCATGTCCATTTGTTTATGTTTTCTCACTTTGCAAAGTCACTGTGCATTTGCAATATGGTTCAATGGGCAGGTACCATCACGAATTTGTCATGCTATAAAAATCCTGCAGGAATGTGAAATTGACTGGCCTGATGAACACAGGATGGCCTGGCAGTGATAGTTGTTCCTTTCCATCACTCGTTGTGTTGATTTCATCATGTCCATTAGGTGATGTTTTTCACTATAGAATCATATTGCAAATGCACGTGCATTGTTGTGCAACTAGTAACCCAAAAATAAAAATATGGTTGTAAATGCATTTACGGTCATTCTGATATTAATGCTCGCTATAGGAACACAGGATGGCCGGGCAGTGATGGTGTACATTTCCATCACTCGTTGTGTTGATTTCATCATGTCCATTAGGTGATGTTTTACACTATAGAATCATATTGTAAGTGCACGTGCATTTGCAATATGTTTCAATGTGCATTTACCATATGAAATTTGACATGCTCAAAAATGCAAAATTGACTGGTCTGATGGACACAGGATGGCCGAGCAGTGATAGTTGTACATTTCCATCACTTTCTCGTTGTGTTGATTTCATCATGTCCATTAGGTGATGTTTTTCACTATAGAATCATATTGCAAATGCACGTGCATTGTTGTGCAACTAGTAGCCCAAAAATAAAATATGGTTGTAAATGCATTTACCGGTCATTCTGATATTAATGCTCGCTATGGGAACACAGGATGGCCGGGCAGTGATAGTTGTACATTTCCATCACTTTCGTTGTGTTGATTTCATCATGTCCATTAGGTGATGTTTTTACACTATAGAATCATATTGCAAGTGCGTAGCGCATTTTGCAATATGTTTC